>NC_037677.1:128929832-128986626 GCF_003255815.1 Theropithecus gelada | reverse complement strand
GGGGGCTGGGATGGGAGTTGGGGTGGGGGCCTGGGGTGTGGGCTGGGGTGGTGGCTGGGGTGTGGGCTGGGTTGGGAGCTGGGTTGGGGGTTGGGGTGGGCCTGGGGTGGGGGCTGGGGTGCCCCCAGTCTGCCAGGGCTTCGAAGTGGCCATCATGAGGATCGGGCATTGGGGAGCCGGTGCCCACCCACCCACTCATGAGCTCCGCAGCAAAGGAGGCCCGGATGCTGCCAGTGGGGTGGGTCCTGGCTCCTGGGTGAGATTCACCTGCCAAGGAGCTCCACCGACTCCCGAGCACCCCCACCCCCCACCCCAGCAGCCCTACATCCTCCTATTACCTGGGAAAGGCCAGCCCGTTGCCGTGGACCTGCATGGGCACACTGGCTCCGTGTCGAAGTCAGGCATGAATATTTCACGAGCGGCATCATAAATAATGCACTTATTTAGAAAGATACTGAATATTTTATAGACTGAAATGCAGCCCAATTTAAAGACGGGATCCACATTGTGAGGGGCTGGATTTCTCATCCACATGCTGAAGACCCGAGTGGCACAGGGGGGCACACACCTGGTGCCCGCTCTAGCTGCAGCCCCCGCCCCTGCTGACCCCACCTGTCCTCATCAGGGTCCCTTTGGGCCCCACACCTGCCTTCCCGGAGCCTCCCTCTGCTTTAGGGGAGTAAATGGAAGCTGGGTTCCCGGAGAACAGACAGAACCTTCCAGGGCCCAGGGCCTTCCACCTCCTTCCTCCACCCCTGGACTCCGTTCTCCATTTCTCCTCACAAATGGAAGTTTCTTTTCAGATTTTTACATCTTCCATAATGAATAGCTTTTCTAGTACTTTATTTTATTAAAACTTGTAATTTATTTTAAAAACCAAATTCCAAGACAAAGATGTGAGCCCCATAGGACGTGCTGGGGTGAGGTGGGCAGGACCAGGCAGGACTGGGGCAAGGGTGGGAGGGGCCAGGCAGGGCTGGGGCAAGGGTTGGCAGTGCCAGGAAGGGTTGGGACAAGTGGGAGGGACCAGACAGGGGCTGGGGCAAGGGTGGGAGGGGCCAAGCAGGGCTGGAGCAAAGGTGGGCAGGGCCAGGCAGGGTTGGGGTAAGGTGGGTGGGGCCAGGCAGGCCTGGGCTCCCTCAGGCCTGGGAGGGGCTGAGGCCCCAGCAATGGGGGCAGCCTCATCTGGGAAAGGGACCCTCCTCCTTCTCACAGGGTCTTCCCTTTTCCTCCTTTGTGGTTAGAATTAATACTGTTAACGTTCTTCTCCTGCTGTAATTAACCATCTTGTTAGCCCTGGCTGTCCAGGCTGATTTTCCCTCATTCTCTCGGTGTCCAGTGTCTGAGCCTGGAACCATCGCTTACTTAGTATTTTAGGAATTTTGACAGGAGATTTGTTTCCTGCCTCTGCCTTCTCCTGGAGATAAGGGACTGTGCCTTGGGGGACCCCCAGGCTCTACACCTGCCCATGGCCAGCAGCAGTGGGCAGAGAGGGTCCTCCCCTTGGGTCAGCCCGGCCTGGCCTCCCAGGCTCACCGGCTGCCCCTTGAGGGCCCAGAGCCGCCATTCCCCGCTGCAGGCTCCAAAGGCTGCATTCCTAAAAGCCTGACTAACAGACACCTGTTCGCACAGGCCCGGCCCAGAACTGGCTCTTCCAGCCGTCTGTGAGGCCTGACCTACCACAGGAGCTGCCTCAGCCAGGTCCGGGCCACTGGAGTGCAGAGGCCGGGGGTGCCTGGAGGCAGGGGCGCTGGAGTGCTGCCGCAGAGAAAGCGTTCTCGTGGTCTGGGGTTGGTCTTAAAGAAAAATGGGCAGCGTGCTTCTTGTCTGAGGTTTCTGTATGAACGGGAAGCTGAGAACCCGTGTGTGCTGAGCTATCCTGGGTGCTTGTGGTCTTTTGAGAGGTGGGGAAGTGGGCGAGAGGGAGACATTGATTCAGACAAGAAAGGAGGGAAGGGGAGAGAAGAGGGAGGAGGCTGCACACAAGAAGGGGCCCGACTGGGAGCTCCCCCACCCCCCACCCCGTCAGGAAAAAGCCAGTGGACCTCGCCCCACCAGGCCCTGCCTGAAACACCTGGATGCCCACAGCCAGGCCCTCGATGTGACCAAGGCTAAGATCAGCCTGGCTTCCCCAGGGCCCCACCGCGCCCCAACATGCGGTGCCTCCAACCCAAGTCTGGTCCACGTGGAGGCTGAGAGCCTGTCTGCACCACTGCCTGGGGCAGCCCTCCTTGGGCCCCAGGGCTGGCTTCTGGTCCTACGGGTGACCCCTGCTGCTGGAGGGAGAGGCCCTCCGCCCAGTCCCTGGGTCTCTGGCCATCGGGCCCCGGAACTAATTCCTGATGACCCTCATATTCAAAGCTAAGGCCGGGGGGTGGGGTTCAGGAAGTCCCAGATGCAGGAATCCCAGGCACAATCCCACAGCTGGGTCTGGTGCACCTCTACCAGGGGCTGGGCTCTGGGGCTCCCATGGGCCTCTCCCAGGGACCCCCGCCCATGCATTGATTCGTGCACTTCCTGCCCTCCCGCCCAGCAGCTGCTCCTGGCCACCTTTCCCTCCTCTCATTGACCCCTGACCTGCCAATGCCAGAGGCCCCCCAGAGCCACATGGAAGGTCCTGCTCAGAGAGCACCTGGCACCTCCTGCCCCTCCTCCTGTCCCCCCTCCTGTGCCCCCTCCTGTCCCCCCTCCTGTCCCCCCTCCTGCTCCTCCTCCTGCCCCTCCTCCTGTCCCTCCTCCTGCCCCTCCTGTCCCTCCTCCTGTCCCTCCTCCTGCCCCTCCTCCTGCCCCACCTCCTGCCCCTCCTCCTGTCCCTCCTCCTGCCCCTCCTGTCCCTCCTCCTGTCCCTCCTCCTGCCCCTCCTCCTGCCCCTCCTCCTGCCCCTCCTCCTGTCCCTCCTCCTGCCCCTCCTGTCCCTCCTCCTGCACCTTCTCCTGTCTCTCCTCCTCCTCCCACTTCTCCCAGCTCCCACCCTGCACTTCGTCTGTGCCCTCCCACGGTGAGGCAGCAGGGAGCAGAGACCAGGCTCCTCCAGGCCCTCCCAGGCCACTTTGCTTCCAGAGCACCCAGCAGCTGAGGCCTCCTCAGCCTTGACCAAGTGCGGGGTGCCCAGGCCCCTGCTGTGGCTCTGGAGAAAGGCCAGGCTCCTTCCCAGCAGGGTGGGCGTCCAGCCAGCCCGAGCAGCTGAAGCACTGACCTCAGGACCCCCACCTCCTGCCCACCCCACCCTCCTGTCTGGACCAGGCCGGGGGCCAACTTGCACCTGCTGCCTGGGTCTAGCCCTCGTCTGTTCCTCCTCTCACCGCCTGGGTACCTTCGGTGCTCCACCACCTACAAGCCCCTCCAAGCTGGGGCAGTGCTGGCTTGGACTATGCCACGGGCCATCCAGCTCAAGGCCCAGCCTTGCCAAGGCCCACAATAGCTTACCTGCCAGTGCTTCTACCCTGGGCCTCTCCAAGAAGCTGCTGGCACCTCCCCACACGCCTCTGCTCTGTAGGTCAAGGGGTCCCAGGGCCCACCCTGAGGCCCCTACCCCCTCGCCCTGGCCCCACCACAGGGCTCCTCTGCCCAGATGTCCCAGGTCCAAAGTGGAGCTCCTGGCCCGGGTGTGAGGGGTGAGTTGTAGCTGCACGGCCTCACTGCCCGCCAGGCCTGCGGAAGGGAGGACACGCCCTCCCACAGACCCTGTCAGGGCAGACTGCCATGGAAGGTGTCCAGGCCCTTTTGGGCATCCCTTGACCCCGTCTAGGTCCCCAGGTACTTGCAGGAAAGAGGGGGTGAGCACAGCCTTCTCTAAGGGAGCACCCAAGTCCTGGCCAAAGTGGCCCCCCACCCTGGGCCTCCACAGTCCAGGCAGCCACCTCTTCAGTCTCTGCCCTTAATGTGAGGCAGAGTGGATAGAGGGACTCCCTCCTCTGACCAGCTGGGCAGGCCGGGAAACCCGGGCATGGGAGTCCAGGGCTGGTGGCCATGCCTGGAGGGAACTGGCTGCGTCTGCAGCCCCAGCCACAGGCCCCAGGACACGCAGACCACTTGGCAGGACCCCAGAGTTAAAAGGCAGTTTGTGGCTCCACTTCTCCCCTGATGATGGGCACCTTGAAGGGGCTCTGGGCACTAGCAGGACAAACATCATAGGGAAACTCAGCAGCCAACCTACCACCAGGACCCGCCTGTCCTCTGCCCTCCCAGACCCCTGGTCATGGGTCCAGCAAGCTCCCAGGGAGGGCATGCTAGGCGCTGGGCCCATGGACTCACTACAGAGAAACGCCACAATCGTTGGGGGCATGCGACTAAGACGTCTCCTAACCATCGGCACCCACGGGGCGCTGCTCTTTCCAAAACGCCACGTTAAAACAGCTGCAGGAGGACGGAAGGGGCCTCGCGCCCATCCCCTGCTGCTACTCCCCACCCCGCCCTCAGCCTCCTGCCGCCAGAGCTCCGCCCACCTGCACCTGACTCTTCTTCATCCCCAGCCCCATAAGCAAGACTAGCTCGTGGCCAGTAGGTGCTTCCTGAGAGTTTGGGAATAACAGGGGAACTACAGCACATAGCAACAATTTTAAAAGCAAACCAGGCATCAGCCCTTGCCATCCTCAAGCCGTCACCACCCCTGCCCAGGATGGAGCTCCAGTGGCTGCACACTCCCCCCGGGGCTCGCCCTGCAGCTGCCTCTCGGCTCCTGGGAGGAAACTCCACATTTCAGCTGCTTTATACCCAGAGAAGCCTCCTGCCTCCCTCCCCAGTCCTGGCGGATCCTGGGCCTTTCCTGCCTACCTGGTCTCCTGGAAATAACTGGCCGAGCCTCTCTGTGTGTCTGGCACAGCATGGGACCGAGGCCAGAGCCACCGGCGGTGCCCTGCAGAGAGGGTGGGGTTACAAAATCCCCCCACCACCCCCCACTGTAGAACACACCCTGGGCCCAGCTGGGCCCTAGAGGTGCCCAGAGGAGGGAACTGAATTCTTCAGGAGGAATTGGAGATGCCCTTGTGGTTGAGGAGGAGCTGGGGCTGGGGCAGGGTCCGGGGCTGGGGCAGGGTCCAGGGCTGAGGCTGGGGTCGGGGCTGGAGCTGGGGCTAGGGCTGGGGCTGAGGAGGAGCTGGGGCTGGGGCCGGAGCCGGGGCAAGGGCTGGGGCGGGGGCTGGGGCTGGGTCTGGGGCCGGAACCTCCATCATTTGCTGGGCTCGTGTTCCGAAATGGAGGAATCTCAGAACCGGTCACTGTGGTCTGCAGGGTGGCAGGCCTGAAGCTGGCCCTCTCTGCAGAGGACACCTTGGGGGCTGCTGCTCAGCCTCGAGGCCAGAGACAGCTCTCACCTCCCCCACGGCCCCCGCCCCAGGAGGCTTTTAGCAGAGCCGGTTCTCTTGTCCCATCAGTGTCTGTGTGGGGTCGCCCTGCTCCCCTAGGAGAGTGGGTCTGCAGGAGGGAAGCCAGAGTGGCCCCTGGAGACCTCAGGACCCCAGAGGGAATGGGCAGGGAGCCTCGAGGATCTGGAGGAGGGGAATTCAGAGAGGTGGGAAGCCAGGGAGCCCTGAGGAGAGGGGAGACGGAGTGTGGGGGGAGGAAGTGAGCTGGGGAGGAGTCCTGAGTGGGGGGAGGGGGAAGGAGTTGGGGTTGAGAGGAGAGGGAAGGAAGGGGAGGGGGAGGGAAGGGCGATGGGGGAGCCCCCCACCCCACAGGTACCCCAGCTGCTGGCTGGGCACTGGACATCCCTCACTGTTGAGCCTTACTCATACTAGGGGCAGCCGTGTCCCAGCCCACAGCCAGGTTGGAATCAGGGACCCGTGGTGACCACCCTCCCTCAGCTGAGCTCGCCAACAGCTCAGAAATATTCATTTAAAAATTAAAGCCCCATTAAAGAGTCAACTCGTTGCTGTCACTGCAACTTATTTTATTTTATTTTATTTTATTTTAGACAGAGTCTTACTGTGTCAGGAAAGCTGGAGTGCCGTGGCACGATCTCAGCTCACTGCAACCTCCGTCTCCCGGGCTCAAGCAACTCTCCTGCCTCAGCCTCCCGAGTAGCTGGGATTACAGGCGCCCACCACCACGCCTGGCTAAAATTTGTGTTTTTAATAGAGACAGGGTTTCATCATGTTGGCCAGGCTGGTCTTGAACTCCTGACCTCAGGTGATCCGCCCACTCTGGCCTCCCAAAGTGCTGGGATTACAGGTGTGAGCCACCGTACCTGGCCTGCAACTTATTTTTATATTAAAAAGTTTGAGTCCTTAGAGGACGGAGGCCTACAGAGCCATGGGCCAGGCAGAGCAGAGGTGAGAGAGCAGAGGTGAGAGTGGCACCCTCCCCTGCCGGGGCCTGCAGTGTCGTCTGGGGCTGGATCCTCAGGCCCCGTCCTCCCGCGACCACCTGGCTGCCCATGTGGACCTGTGGTCAGTCCCGGGGCCCTCGGATAGGCAGGAGGAAGTGTGTACCCTGCCCTGCCTGCTGGCTGGGAGCCCACGGGGCGGGCAACACCGTGTGACGTCTCCCACGTGGTTTCCTTCGTTTTTTCTGAAGTGCTCTGGTCCTTTCCCTTCTTTTTAAACATTTTATTATGGACGTGTCCTACCCCACACAAGGAAGAGTCAAGTACCTCATGCCAGCCCCCTGTCCCAGCCCCCCAATTCCAGCCCCCCGTCCCGGCCCCCTCATTCCAGCCTCCCATTCTGGCCCCCCCATTCCGGCCCCCTCATTCCAGCCTCCCATTCCAGCCCTCCCATTCCAGCCCCCCCATTCCAGTCCCCCATCCCAGCCCCCCTATTCCAGCCCCCCATTCCGTCCCCCGCATTCTGCTGCTGTCCCTTGGTGTGTAAATGTTTCCGTTTGTCTCTACAAGATCACGAGTTCCCTGAGCTGAGCGCTTTTTCCTTTCCCCTTTCCCCAGTGCCCCTGCTCCCTGCTGCATTTGGAAATAACCTAAATGTCCTCCCTCCGGAGACTGGTTAAACATCTGGTTATGATCCAGTGGTAAGCAGCGACTCCCTTGGGTTAAGAATACACACGCACACATGCACACATATGTGTGCACATGCACACTCACACGTGTGCACACACATGCACACTAACATACATGTACACATGCACACAGGAATACATACACACGCACATGCCCACTCATACACACACACATGCACACATGCACTCCTACACACACATACATGTGCACACAGGTGCACACACTCATACACACATGCACACTCACACATGTGCACACATGCACATGCACACTCGTACACACACATGCACACCTACACTCACACGTACACCTACACTCACATGCACACACACTTGCCAACAGCCCTGAGGAGGGGATCCCGGGTTAACAGGAGCTGCCCCTGAATGTGTGAGGGGTGGGCTGGATTAGAATACCATGCTTGGCTGTCAATATTTTGTAATTGTTCTGTAAAAAGTAGATTCATTTTGTAATAAGCAAATAAGCTTTAAAAAGAAAAAGAAATCTTGGATCAGGGTTTTATGCACTTTCATTTTAAATTCCATTTCTGCTCTCAATTTTGGTAATGGTTTCATGGTCTTTTCAATTGCTCACATGAGTGTTTCCAACCACCAGCTCACGTTTCTGGAATTCGTTTCTTTGGCTGTGCCATTTGTGATCCCCTCTGCTGCACCGTTGGCCTGGGGAGTGCATTAGCCAGTCAGGAGCCTGGGCCACTGCACCCTACCAGGACGGCAGGACTGGAAAGGCCGCTGACATGAGTGCAGGGAGGACAGGTGGAGATGAGCTCAGCCCGGCTCAAAGTGGGGCATCCCGACACCCCCAGAGGCGTGGGGCAGGAGCGGCGGGGCAAGTGTCTTGCCAGGCTTAAGGCTCTAGGACCAGAAACCGGGCTCAGGGAGAGGCTCCTCGGTGAGGAGTGGACATGGGGGCTCAGGAAGTGCTGCCCCAGCCTTTCCTATGCTACTTGAGTTCTCACTTTTATGAGGATATCTAGACAAAAATCAAAATTAGAACATGAAACTTCCCTTTCTTTTCCACTAGCCTCGAGGGTACACATGCCGTGGGCTGGCGGAGTAGGCCCTGTCCCACCGCAGGCAGCATTCTACAGGCCGATTCAAGAGGCCTGGCACCTGCCACGCAACCACCCCCGGCCCTGAGCCATCTTCGAGGAACAGGGCCCTGGGCCCTGCAAAGACTCCTGGTACTGGGCATCACTCGGCCCCATGTGAGGGAACCCATGGAGTGCAGATGGCAGAGGGTGGGGAGGTCCCGAGAGCCAGGGTCTGCACCTCAGTGGTGCCTGGGGCCACAGACAGGGTGGCTCAGGGACACTGCTGAGGAGACAGTGGGCCCAGATCCCGTGTGCTGTGGGGAGACAGTGGGCCCAGATCCCGTGTGCTGGGGGGAGACAGTGGGCCCAGATCCCGTGTGTTGGGGGTGAGGGTAGTGGGAGGTGAGGGCAGTGCTCCAGCTGTTCCGGGAGTGCCAGGCGGTGGTGGGGTGGGGTGAAGGCCCCATCTCCTGCCCTTGCTCCTTGCCTCTTCAAACCCATCCATGGGCAGCAGGTGCTGGGCTGGGTCACGGGCCAGGGAGCAGCGTCCCAGGATGTACCTGCAGCAAGCGGGGTGTCCCCTTAGGGAGGGGGAGTCCCAGCCTTTGGACCTAATTTGGGAGAGGTGAGATGTTAGAGGGTCTGGGAGGGGCTCCCACTCCTGTAGTGAGCATGGGGGCTGGGCATGAGAGGGGAGGGGACACAGCAGGTCAGGTGACCCCGGCCTCAGGGACAGCGAGGCAGCCTCGGCTGCCAGAGGCTCGTGTCAGCCTGGCCTGCCCAGGGGCCCTGGGCACTCTCTGGGCCCTGGGTCCTCATTTGCTGCGTCAGGCAGAGTGGAGAAAGCTTCCTCAGCGGCGAAGGCTCACACATCCAGGGGTCTCACAGGCCAGGAAGTCCTCCCTGTTACCAGGGGAGGAGCCTGGACGCCAGAGAAGGACTGTAGGACTGTAGCCAAGGTGTCACATCCCACCAGCTCTCCGGAAGCCTCTGCACAACCCTCCCCAGGCCACTGCCTTCCGCCCAGGATGCCCCCCTGGTCCTCCCCACCAGCCCCCACAGCCCAGGCCGCCAAGGCCAGGGTAATGGAGGAGGACATGGTGACACCTGGGGGCGGCCGCAGAGCCAGACAGTGAGTGCTCAGGAGACAGCAGGCCAGCGAAGGGGAGAGGAAGGGGAGCCAGAAGGGTCTGGTGCCCAACAAACATGGAGGGGTGGGGCCACAATCAGGCTTCACCTTCCTGGCCCTGGCCCCAGCACCTGGGGTGAGGGCAAAAAGGAGAAAGAGGGGCAAAGGGAGGGGGCTTTTCTGCCCCTGATGGGAGCTCCTCTCCCACAGGGCCTGCTGGGCAGAGCAGTCAGGTCGCCGTGGTCCTCGCCGTGGTCCCCACCTGGACTCTGCCCACATCGTCATGTGCTATGAGTGTGGGGCAGCAAGGACAGAGTCCCCAGCAATGGCGATGCTGCAGTGGGGAGGAAGGGGCTTGTCCTGCTGGGTGAGGCTGAGTCCTGAGGACAGAGGAGGGCCCATCACACCTACCACAGTGGAGCGGGGAGCTGGGAGGGAAGGAACAGAGGCTGCTGGTGCCAGTGAATGCCTATGTCCTTCCTCTTCATCACAGAGGCTTAGTACCGCTGGGTTGGGGGTGGGGGGTGAAAACAACCACCCAGTTTCCCTCACAGACAGGGCCACAAGACAGTGACAGTCAATGTTAGCAGGTCTGCCCAGTGGAATTCCAGGAAATCACCTTAAAAGAGGGGCTGACATGGCAGGCAGGGTCTTTGCCCTATGCTCACCCTTTCCTTCTGCCTGGAATGCAAATGGGATGCTGGAAGTGGGCAGCCATTCTGTGACCATGAGACAACATTCCACTGATGCGTCCAAGAATGCCCTGAGCCCAGGGATGGTGCCTGAACCTGCCAGGGCCTCTGTTGCACCCTCCAGTGTCACCTCCCCAGACAGCCCTCCCATTCTTGCCCACCCCAGAGCCACATACTCTCCTGCTCTGGGCCCAGCTCTGGTGGGCCTGTCAGAATGCCCGGCCCACCTTGGCTTGACTCTGCACAAGCCAGCTCCAGTCCCCTCCTCCAGGAAGCCTTCTCTGCCTCACCAGGCCTCTCCTCCACTCCTGCCTCAGCATCAGGGTGCTCTGCCTGTGCTCCGGCTCCCACAGTTGAGTACAAAGCTCTGAGCTGTCAGCCCAGCTGGGTTGAGCCCTGAGAAGGGGTGGACCCACTGGCAGCCACCGCAGGCACTGATCCTGTGTGTGCTCCCAGCGCTGCCTGAACGGGACTTTCTAGCGGGACAGAGGCCAGCTCTCGTTCCCACGCATGACTCGCTTTGGCCAGAGACTCAGCAGGACTGAAACGCATCTCTCAGAGACCAGAAGGGATGGTTTCCACTAAATTGGGGTGTTTCTGGGTCCCAGGCCAAGGCAGCGCAGGCACACATGAACACACACGTCCACATGCAGGCACACATGCATCGACACACAGGCACACACACACATGCACACATCCACACACAGGCACACACACACGCACACATCCACATATAGGCACACACGCACACACGCACACATCCACATATAGGCACACACGCACACACACATCCACACACAGGCACACACACATGCACACACACACCCCCCACACACAGGGACACACACACCCAAACACATCCACACATAGGCACACACGCACACACGTGCACACACATCCACACGCAGGCACACAGGCACATGCACACCTACACACATCCACACACAGACACACACACACATGCAGGCACACATGCACATGGGCATACACATCCACACAAGTATCCACACGCAGGCACACACACATCTACATGCATACACACACACACACATCCATGTGCATCCACACAGGCACACACGGACACGCATCCACACACAGGCCAACAGGCACACACACCCCCACACACCCACATGCAGGCACACATGCACACACACATCCACACACAGGCACACACACACATGCATTCACATGCAGGCACACATGCATTGATACACAGGCACACACATGCACACATGCAGGCACACACCCAAACACATCCACATATAGGCACACATGCACACACGTGCACACACATCCACACGCAAGCACACAGGCACATGAACATCTACACACATCCACACACAGACACACACACATGCAGGCACACATGCACATGGGCATACACACCCACACAAGTATCCACACACAGGCACACACACACATCCACATGCATCCACACAGGCACACACGGACACGCATCCACACACAGGCCAACAGGCACACACACATCCTCACGCAGGCACACACACATACGCACGCAGGCACACACACATCCTCACGCAGGCACACACACACACGCACGCAGGCACACACACATACGCACGCAGGCACACATGCACATCGCATGTGCTCTTGATGGAATTTGGTCACCTTTGAGTGTGGTGTCATGACTCATTCTGGGCCTGTCTCTGGAGACAGACAGACGTGCTGTGGAGACAGACAGACATGCTGTGGGCACTTCAGGGAGGTCTTCTGGGTGTGCCGTGGAGCTCACATTGGCCAAGGCCCGTGCTGGTGACGCAGAAGCCCACCACATTCACCACAGCCATTCTGGGGGTGTTGGTGGCATCTTTTCTGGAAGATTCCATCACTTTCTGGAACCCACCCTCAGCTGAACACAGCCTTTGAGAGGCTTCTGCTTCAGTGACAATCCCTCCCCCATGTCCAGCTGGTCACGTGCTGCTTCCAGTCCAGGGCTTCTGAGGCAGGAAGAGGCCACCGGGACAGCCAGACTCACTGGGCAGGAAACGGGGCCCACTGACCTTGCGCTCTGGGGTGACCAGCTGTGCTTGGTCTCCAGGCACCCGTCTCCTCCTATTCTTAGGGACAGAGTCAACTGCTCAGCAATAGCAGAGCCCAGGGCCAGCAGGACCCCCTGGGGCTCACCCACACCGTGCCGAGAAGCCCGCATTGGGCGCTGGCTCTGGAAACGCACCATCAGAGCCACACCGGCTCCAGAAGATGGGAAGATCTGTGTTGTAGGGCTGGGGGCAGTGGTGCTGGTGGGAGAGGGGTCATGAGACTTTTGGAGTGGGTCTGCTCCTGGCCAGCTGCTGACAGTGAGCAGCCCGGTTCTAGTTCTCTGTGTCATGGGCCAGAGCACACCAGACCAAGGGTGCTGGGCTGGGCCTGAACCTGAGGAAGGAGCCTGGCCTGGCCCTCCTGGGTGGTCCCATCTGTCTCTGCATGGGCAGGTGGATGGGGCACCTGCCCTCTTCTGCTCCAGATTTATCCACTGCCCCAGAGATGTCTGGCTTTGTGAGTGGCCTCCAGGGAGGGCCGGCTCTGTTTCTCTAGGACACAAACACGCTGGGGCCTGACTGTGTCCTTGCTGTTGCCACCTCTCCCCAAATGCCCGTACCTGAGGGCCGAGACAGAAGCCTGGCCCCAGGACCTCTGGCCACCACAGGGCTGGCAGGGTCCAAGCAGGATGCTTCCAGGAGCGCAAACACAACCCTCTCCAGGCCCTGAAGTCTGTTGCAGGCATGAGCTTGGCTGCGTCAGAAGTCCCTTTTCTAACTGCAGCTGTGCTGTGGGCCCTTGGGGATGGGCCTGCCGCGCATCGCTGCCCTCGGGCATGCATCTCATGGGTACACCTGGCAGGGGGCGGGGACAGAGGCAGTGACTGGGGCGAGCGAATGGGCAGGAGGTCCTGCCTGCCCTGCTGCAGGAGGGAGGCCCTGTGGCTGTCTGTGCCAGGCAGGGAGGACGCTGCAGCCCCTCAGGCCCCTGCACGTGCAAGTGCCACAGAATGTAGCAGGCCAGGTGCTTCCCACCACTCTCACTCGGTCTACGTATAAACATTTGGGTTTATATGTGTGCGTCCCAAAAGGAAATGTACCAAAGAGGTAATGGATTTATCTCCGGTGGGGGTGATTATGGGTAATTCTAATGTTCTTTTCAGATTTTTTTACATTTTCTTAATAATGTGCAGTGAGCAACTGCGATTTTTGTAATGAGAACAGAAGAGGAGACAGATGCAGAAAGCTGGCTAGCGGGTGGTTCTAGGGATGGGCTGGGCTGTGCATCTAGGGACGGGCATGTTTTGCACGTGTAGACTGGCTGCCCGGGCTTCAGGGAAGAGGTGTGGGCGAGTCAGATGCAGACGAGGCCCTGGCCCTGAACACGGAGGCCCAGCACCCGTTGGAGCCATGGGTTGCCCAAGGAGTTGCTGAGGGAGTCCTGTGAGGTCTGGGGGCACACGACAAGCCTCGCAGGCGCAGCTCATTCCCTCGCCCTCGGAAGAGACGGGCCTCGCTCTCACACAGGCCCGCTGGGTGCCCGCAGAGGGAAGCAGGGAGCCAGTGGAGCAGTCAGGCCAGGGAACAGCATGGTGTCACCAGTCTGTCCCTATGCACAGGCCCACCCGGCCACACCTCCCCCAGCTACCATCGCCCAGGTTGTGGCAGGCTGTGGCTGGGATGTGGTAGACACACCAAGAGGTGACTGAGGGGGCAGGGCCTTGGGGTCAGTCGGACGTCTCCCTCTTGGTCACAAGGAGGCCAAAAGGACTGCCCTGACTCTGACTACTCCTTTGGGGATGTTGGGGTGACATTCGGCCATCTTTCCTGCACCCTGAAGGCCCTGGATTCGAGGTGTGTAGGGTCGCTGGTGGGCTCTGTACTTCTCTGGGGTGTTCTGGGGAACCAGAGCCCACAGCACGCCCTGGAGCTGTCCTCGTGCTCAGGCTGAACGTGGAGGGCGCTTCCTGCCCCTCGACTCCACGGAGAAAGCTCTGGGGCCTCCTGGCCGGAGCTGTTTGTCCTGCCAAATGTCCGCAGGCCAAGAGCACCTTGGAGGGGGCACTTGAGGAGCTCTGGGCTCAGTCACTGGATGGAGCCAGTCATCCCAGGATGCCTGGAAACAAGCTTTCTCCTGTCGTTGTGCAGCTGGATTCACCGGGATTTCCCCCGGGGCCTGGTGGGTTTTCCTAAGGCAGCTGTGTGCTGCAGGTCTCTCTTAGTCTGTCGTAGTGGCAGAGGCCATAAGGCTGGCATTGGGGAAGATCCCAGCCACGCCCACAGGCCCAGGCCCTCCAAGCTGAGGAGACCCATGGTGGGAACCCTACCGAGGGGCCTTGGTGCTGGGAGCCCCTCACAGGAAGGGGAGCCAGGGCAGGCGGGCCTGGGTCAGGGGTGTAGACAAGGCTGGGCTGGAGTCACCCAGGGCACAGAGCTGCCCCTCCCCACTGGGCTGGGTGCCCCTCCCTAAGGCGGCCCGGGTTAGCAAATTCAAAAGATCAAAGTTAGAACAAATCCTTTAAATTATACTTTAAGTTCTCGGGTACATGTGCACAACATGCAGGTTTGTTACATGTGTATACATGTGCCATGTTGGTGTGCTGCACCCTGTAACTCGTCGTTTACATTAGGTATATCTCCTAATGCTATCCCTCCCCCTTCCCCACAACAGGCCCCAGTGTGTGATGTTCCCCACCCTGTGTCCAAGGGTTCTCATTGTTCAGTTCCCACCTATGAGTGAGAACATGCGGTGTTTGGTTTTCTGTCCTTATGACAGTTTGCTCAGAATGATGGTTTCCAGCTTCATCCATGTCCCTGCAAAGGACATGAACTCATCCTTTTTTATGGCTGCACAGTATTCCATGGTGTATATGTGCCACATTTTCTTAATCCAGTCTATCATTGATGGACATTTGGGTTGGTTCCAAGTCTTTGCTATTGTGAATAGTGCCGCAATGAACATACATGTGCATGTGTCCTTATAGCAGCATGATTTATAATCCTTTGGGTACATACCCAGTAATGGGATGGCTGGGTCAAATGGTATTTCTAGTTCTAGATCCTTGAGGAAGCGCCACACTGTCCTCCAAAATAGTTGAACTAGTTTACAGTCCCACCAACAGTGTAAAAGTGTTCCTATTTCTCCACATCCTCTCCAGCACCTGTTGTTTCCTGACTTTTTAATGATTGCCATTCTAACTGGTGTGAGATGGTATCTCATTGTGGTTTTGATTTGCATTTCCCTGATGGCCAGTGATGTTGAGCATTTTTTCTTGTGTCTGTTGGTTGCATAAATGTCTTATTTTGAGAAGTGTCTGTTCATATCCTTCGCCCACTTTTTGATGGGGTTGTTTGATTTTTTCTTGTAAATTTGTTTGAGTTCTTTGTAGATTCTGGATATTAGCCCTTTGTCAGATGGGTAGATTGCAAAAATTTTCTCCCATTCTGTAGGTTGCCTGTTCACTCTGATGGTAGTTTCTTTTGATGTACAGAAGCTCTTTAGTTTAATTAGATCCCATTTGTCAATTTTGGCTTTTGTTGCCATTGCTTTTGGTGTTTTAGACATGAAGTCCTTGCTTATGCCTATGTCCTGAATGGTATTGCCTGGGTTTTCTTCTAGGGTAACAAATCCATTTTTAGCATACATGTGCTCCATGAAAAATTTGGGACAGACATATACTAAACAATGATACATTGCTAATCTGAATTCATCTTAGCTGGGGATCCCAAGTTTTATCTGGCAGCCCCCTTCCTGCTCCCTACCACCTTGGCTCCCACCAGCTCGGAGCCTTGTGATCTCTGGACGCCAAACTGCAGCCAGTGGACCACATCAGGTGGAAAAGGGGCCTGGGGGCACCAAGGGAGGCTGTGGCAGGGGGTGGAGGGGTGTAGCGGTGTCTGGGGTAGGCAGGATTCTCCAGGGAAACAGAACCATTGGGATGTGTGTACAAATAGTGTACATATAGGGTATGTACGGTGTACATATAGGGTATATACTGTGTACATATAGGGCATATACCATGTACATATAGGGCATATAACATGTACATGTAGAGTATATACAGTGTACATGTAGGACATATACCACGTACATGTAGGGTATATACCATGTACATATAGGCATATACCATGTACACATAGGGTATATCCTGTGTGCATATAGGACATTACCATGGACATATAGGGTATATGCCATGTACATATATGACATATACCGTGGACATATAAGGTATATACCATGTATATATAGGACATAGGACATATAGGATATATGCTGTGCACCTATAGGGTATATATCATGTACATATATAGAATATCCATAGTGTGTGTGCATATAGTGCACATATATACAGTATGTCTACAGTGTGTGCATATAGGGTACATATAGTGTATGTATGTAGAGTTATAGTGTGTGTATGTAGTGTACACATATGGACTATATATATTGTGTGTGTATGTAGTATACACATATGGACTAGATATACTGTGTGTGTATGTAGTGTACACATATGGACTATATATATTGTGTGTGTATGTAGTATACACATATGGACTATATATACTGTGTGTGTATGTAGTGTACACATATGGACTATATATATTGTGTGTGTATGTAGTATACACATATGGACTAGATATACTGTGTGTGTATGTAGTGTACACATATGGACTATATATATTGTGTGTGTATGTAGTATACACATATGGACTATATATACTGTGTGTGTATGTAGTGTACACATATGGACTATATATATTGTGTGTGTATGTAGTATACACATATGGACTAGATATACTGTGTGTGTATGTAGTGTACACATATGGACTATATATATTGTGTGTGTATGTAGTATACACATATGGACTATATATACTGTGTGTGTATATAGTGTACACATATGGACTATATATATTGTGTGTGTATGTAGTGTACACATATGGACTATATATACTGTGTGTACACATAGTGTACACATATGGACTATACTGTGTGTGTATAGTGTACACATATGGACTATACTGTGTGTATATATAGTGTATGTGTAGTGTGCATATGGAGGGTATATATGTGTACACATATGGTGTGTATATATTATAGAGATAGCATGTGTATACATAGTGTGTATATAGTATACATTAATATAGAGTATGTATACGTGTGTAATATAGTGTGCATACAGATATATACAGTGTGTATATAGTGTATATATAGTGTACATACATAGAGATTATATAGAGTATGCATACATAGTGTATATAGTGTGTGCATATTGCATACCTATATATTCTATACACAGTATATGTATGTATAATGTGTATACATAGTGTGAATACATAGTATACATGTATATAGTGTGTGTATATATATAATGTAAATATATACATAGGGAGACCGTGCAAGAGAGATTTATTTTAAGCAATTGGCTTATGTGGTTGTGGCAGCTGCTCGTCTGACACCTGCAGACCGCTGGAGACCCAGGGACACTGGCTGCTGCTGCTCATGTTTGAAGGCCCCCAGGAGGCGAGACTTCCTCTTCCTCGAGGGGCTGCTGCCCAGAGGCGGGACTTCCTCTTCCTCGGGGACCACTGTCTTTTTCTCTTAAGGCCTTGGACTACCTGGATTAGGCTATAATATGGTCAGTATTCTGCTCTACCCAAAGTTTCCTGACTGAAATATTAATCTCATCCAAGAAACACGCTCACAGCAATGTCTACACTGGTGTTTGACCAAATAGCTGAGGACTGTGGCCTGGTCGAGCTGACACAAAAGTAGCCATCACAGCTGCTGCTATGGTCTGAATGTTGGTGTCACCCCCAGATTCATCTGTTAGAACTTAAGCCCTAAGGCGATGGCATCACTGGAGGGCTTTGGGAGATGAGGAGGATGTGAATGGGACCAGTAGCCTCATAAGAGGTTTGGCGGTCCTGGTTGCCCTTCCCCACCCTCCCGTCCCTGCCACTGGGTGAGGATGCAGCAAGAAGTCGCTGTCCTGGGAGCAGAGAGCAGACAGCCACCCTCACCAGACACTGAATCTGGTGGGGCATTGGTCCTGGGTGTCCCAGCCTCCAGAACCTAGCAATGAAATTCCGGTTACAAATTGCCCCCCCTGAGGTATTTCGTTTTAGCAGGAGGAACAGACAAGGGTGACCACCGAGGCCCTTCTCAGGCTGCCACAGGTCTCGAGGATGGGAACAGTCAGCTGGGGCCAACAGAGCTGCATGTGGTCAAGAGACCATACCTGTGGGCAGCGCAGACCAGGGCCCGCCTCCCACTTCACCCAGTGCACCCTCAGCACGGGACACGGACCTAGACACGGCACTGCCGGGGTCTCCATCCTTGCAGGCGCTGCCAGGCGCCCTCCCTGGGAGAAGCTGCGGCTCCGGGGCCACGGCCTTGCAGGTCGGCCACCACCTGGCTTTGTGGGCTGTTATGCCTGGCCTAGTGTCCAGGGTGGTGATATTTATTTGAACAAAGACCAGTCTCCACCACCAAAGTCATCGCTCTGCTGTTGCTTCCAGAACCAAAGAAAGGTTGACTTCTGGGCCGGGCGCGGTGGTTCACGCCTGTAATCCCAGCACTTTGGGAGGCCAAGACGGGCAGATCACGAGGTCAGGAGATCGAGACCATCCTGGCTAACGTGGTGAAACCCTATCCCTACTAAAAGTACAAAAAAAATTAGCTGAGCATGGTGGCACATTCCTGTAATCTCAGCAACTCCAGAGGCTGAGGCAGGAGAATTGCTTGAACCTCGGAGGCAGAGGTTGCAGTGAGCCAAGATTGCACCACTACACTCCAGCCTGGGCAACAGAGCAAGACTCTGTTTAAAAAAAAAAAAAAAAAAAAAAGTCAGCTTCTCAAGCAGGTGGAATCAGTGCTTGACAAGACTCCACAACGACTGCATAATGAAGGCCCTCCTCCCTGTCTTCCCCTAGCCGGTGCTCCTGTGAAATGGAGCCTGGGAAGCTCCTTTACTGGAGAAGACTTTCGGCCGGAGAATCGATTCCCGCAGCTTGTTTCAATTTCGTGAGGCTTGAAAGGAGGAGCTGGCGGGCACCTGCGGACAAATGCATCCCAGGTGTAAGGAGGGTGCCCGTGGTCACCCACGTGGCCAGCACAGGGCCGAAGGGGGTAAGGGCAGGGGCTGCAGCCTGCACTCTGCTCCAGACCCACCCGGCGGGGGGCACTGCAAAGCTACTCATTCTCGTCAGCTTCAAGCTGACATCCTTTCTGTCTTCAGTCCAGTATTAGCTTAAAGGGGAAAGCATTCTTGCTTGAAATGTTAACTGGGTACATTCTGCTTGTTTTGATTCTTCTTTCATCTGCCTATTAAGGCAGCCACAGCAGACATGTTCCAATTAGCAAAGAGGAAAATCTATCCACTGGATCAAACTTGTAAATATGCATCTCTGGGGACTCCATCCACGTCAGGCCTGTCCCTGGGGTCGTGGGGTATGGGGAGGGCAGGGGAGTGGCCAATGCTGGCCAGGTGGGACAAAGGCTACTGGGTCCGTTCCAGTCATTGCCTGCTCTCTTCTCTCCTCGTCCCTCTCACTCGGGCCAGGTCCTGACCCCCTTCCTGCTGAGGGCGGGTGGGCTTGGCAGCCTTTGCTGGGCACAGGGTGGTGGCCACATCTGCTGCCTAAAAGGCTGCCCCAGAGCATCCCTGGGGGTGCTGTATCTGCAACTCCAGCACTGCAGGCCCCTCGGAGTGCCCCAGCCCTGTTGTCGGGTGGCTGCTCCCCTGCCCTTGGGGCTAGGGCATCCAGGTCCCTTGGGGGCCCTGCTGGCGGTGCCCGGACCTGTGGGAGCTGAGCCCCTCCTGATCTGGCCTCCCTGCTGGGTGCCCTCCCCTGGGCCTGCAGGGTGGGAGCCCCCCGGGCTGCTTCTCCTGGGGACCGGGCTGTCACAGGGTGAACACGAAGTGACCGTGCACTAAACACGCTCCGTAACTACCTGGGCTTGACTCGTTCTGTCCTCCATACCACCCTCACCAAGGCCTAGCCTGTGCGCGGCACGGGCAGGAGGGGCCCCCTGCTGTCTGGGTGGCTGGTGGGCCACTGCACCTGCTCCATCCCACCCGTGGCCTCCACAGCCTGCCCCCACCCTGCATCACTGAGGAGCCTCCTGGGGCTCTGCCATGGTCCATGCTGCAGACCTGTCTGGGACAGCCCCTGCCAGGCCCCCCCGGCTATCCCTGCTGGGCACTCACTCTGAGCCCACCACCATGGCCTGCAGCCTCCCCCACTTCTCACACTGCCTGGCATGGGACCCTGTCTCAGAGAGGAGCTCCCCGCTGCGTCCCTCTCTGCTTTAGGACGTGCACTCCGCACTTCCTGTCCAGAAAGTTGCTCCTTCCCCAGTGGCAGCCCGCCAAGCTCTCTCTCAGCTCTGTGAGCATCAGCTTAGACATGGCCTCTTCCAGGAAGTCCTCCCTGATGCTCCAAAGTGGGCTGGTTCCTTCTTTCATGCCCGAACTGCCCCTCACAGCTGCTCACTCCAACAAAGGCACTGGCCTCTGTGATGAACCAGGAGACTGAGAGAGCGGGGGAGATGCCCCAGGGCCTGTCCTGGACTGTCTTGATTCCCTGGGGCCTGGAACTCAGCCAAGAGCTCTACAGGAGCTGATGGTAGAGTGAATGAATGAATGAATGATGTGCAGGCTCGGGGTCCTTGGAGCCTCACAGATTTCCAGGCAAAGTGAGACTTCGCCCTGCCTTGGGCCACTCAGACCCTATGGGGAGAGCTAGGCAGGCAGGAGCTGCTGAGCCTGTGTGGACAGATGGGGTGTTGGGGGGCTACTGGGGACAGCTGTGCCCCACAGCCTAGCCCTGAGGACGATTCTGTCCTAGGTGCCTCCGAGGGGCTGGTGCCCCAGGCCTCAGAGTGAACCTCAGGCCCTGCCCAGCTGGGTCCAGTCCCGGGGCCTGCACCTCCTAGATGGCCAGCCTGAGCTGCTGGGGGCCCAGGGACCTCAGCAGACAAGAATGATGGGGAGGAGGAGCCCCTGGGGAGGGGGTGCTATTGAGCCGCAGGAGGAGGCTGAGCAGGGGTGGGGCGCAGTGGTGAGGTGGACACAAAGCTTCAAGGAACATCCCATGATCTGAAGGCAACATCTTCCTTCCTGGGACCCCACCAGGCCTGCCGGCTTCAGAGGATCACGGCACCCTCACACTCCGCAACAAGTCTGCGCTCAGCCCGCGTGGCCCCTGCAAGCCTGCTATCAGTGGCTAAGGTGAGTTTACCTGAAGGCTCAGGGCCCTTGGGGGGTGGGCTGAGGGGAGCGGCAGTGTTGCTGGGGACACAGCCGCTTGGTTCTAGGTAGACAAAGTTGCCCACCAGGGACCCTCAGGTCCACAGAAACACACTCAGGACACATATGTGACACCCCAACATGCACACACGCTGACACGCATGTGCACACACATGCATGCAGAGACACAATGACACCTCCACACATACATATGCAGACACATGTGTGCACACATACACAGATACACAGACATCCCAACACACACACATATATACACAGGCACCCCAACACACGCACATATAGACACAGACACCCCAACGCTCACTGACACACACGTGCAAACATGCACCCCAACACACAGGCACATGTGCACACATCACACATAGACGCACACAGACCCCCACACTCACACACACTGACACGTATGTGCTCACACATGCACACACACACTGAGCTGTCTCAGACACAGGCCCGGGACCCTCAGGCATGTGCCCCACAATGACCTACAAACACACAAGCTCTCAAGGGCACCCCACATGCACACCACCACACTGACACACAACCCACGAACACGCCCCACACCCTCCTGTGCTCCCTCACACACAGACACACACCTCCCACCTGGGTGTCCCCCGCCTGCACTTGCCTGGCAGCCTGCTGTGGTTTCCCTGGAAACGCTGTCACCATGGTGGCTTTGCAGAGCCTGGGTGCAGCTCCAGTGCAAAGCCCACCCTGGGGCACAGGCAGCCAGTGGGCATGGACTGGATTCGGAAGAGATGCCCAGTGGAGGGCTCGGGTGGGCGGGGGACAGGCCCTGAGAGGCACGATGGGGGCAGGGCGGCTCAATTCCACCAGACTCCCTGCAACTTGGCTGTGCCACCCCTGCCGGGTCCTGAGATGGGAGGAAGTGCAGCCCACCCTGCCCCTGCCTGCCCACGTCAGCAGTGCCCACAGGCAGAATCCCTTTCTGAGCCCCTTGCTCTCCTAGAGATAGCATGGGCCACAGGAGGAAGGAAGGAGCTGGGGAGAAGGTGGGGCCTGCAGCCTGGCTTGCTGGGGAGGAGGGGTGGATGGGCACCAAGAGCCAGGAATCCCGGCACAGCCAGGAGGAGCCGATGAGCCAGGGCAAGGGGTCAACACTGGAGCCTGATCTCCTGGGCAGGGTGCTGTCCTGGGCCCCGGCAGGGCCAGATGAGGGACTGAGTCCCAAGGCCCACCTCTGCCCTCCCAGGCA
Source organism: Theropithecus gelada (assembly GCF_003255815.1). Classification (NCBI taxonomy): domain Eukaryota; kingdom Metazoa; phylum Chordata; class Mammalia; order Primates; family Cercopithecidae; genus Theropithecus; species Theropithecus gelada. Next base: position 128,964,317 of record NC_037677.1, on the reverse strand, counting down.
CCCTGAGGTGTGGTCCCAGGGCCTCCCCACTCGAACGGAGGCCAGGTAGGGCCGGCAGGTGGGAGCACCCAGGCATGCACTGGCTGTGCAGAGGGAGGGTCCATGCGGCCCCACACTTACCAGGCTGCAGGGACAGAGCACCGGGGCTGCCTCTGGGGCTCTTGGTGGGGCACAGGCTGTGCTGGGAGGCCCAGACATTAGGGAGGGAGGATGGGCTTGGAATGGGGACTATAAAAGGTCACAGTGGGGAGGTCCGCTGACCCCTGTCCTTCTCATGGGGGTTCTCCAGCACACCCTGCTGTCACTGCCCCATCGGCCTGGAGCCAGGCTCCATTGTGGAGAGGGTAGTGGCCACCATGGGGACACTTAGAGGCTGAGCTGCTGGATGCAGGTTGACATTTGAAGCCTGGCCTGATGGAGCTGGACTTTCCCTCGGGCGCTGGACAGGCCACCCTGCCTTCTGGCTCTGCTTCCCTCCTGCATCTGGTGCTGGGATTGATGGGTGGTCAGGGTGCCTGCTCTGAGCTAAGGCCTGACTGGCCCCAAATTCTGGGACCCACGCAGAGGGAAGGGGACATCTGTGGTCCTTGGAGGAAGGAGTCGAAACAATTGGGGCAGAAAATGGGATGAGTGGGCAAGGGCAGGAGAGCACATCTGAGAGTGCCCAGGGATGAGGAGTGAGCAGGGACCCTGCGCAGCTGCTCCAGCCTGGACTGGAGCCCACCAGGGTACACTCCGAGGGCTGGTGGAGTGCCAGGGCCACACTGCTGAGGCTCCCTGTCCTCGAAATCTGCCTGGAGCCCTCCTACTTCTCCAAAGGCAGCATTCTCCTCTCCACTGAGCCTGTGTGTTCATCCACACAGTCCCCATTTCCCAAGGCAGGGGGCTTGCGAGACAGGAGCCAGGCCAGGCCCACATCTGCTTCGCATGGCTTGTTTGTGATGTGAGCTCACAGCTGTTCCTCCAGAAACACGCCTCAGCAACCCAGCACCTTCCAGGGAGCCTTGCACGCAGGCATGCATGAGGAAGCTGTGAGGAGTGTGATGACAACAGCAATAATGACAAAAATGATGGCAATGGTGTGAGGATAATGAAGATGGTGGTGGTGAAGATGAGACGAAGATGATGGTGGTGGTGATGGTGATGGTAACAATGATGACAGTGATGGTGGTGTAATGGTGATGATGAGGTGATGATGGTAGAGTGATGGTGATGAGATGAAGATGATGGTGGTGGTGATGGTGATGGTAACAATGATGACAGTGATGGTGGTGTAATGGTGATGATGAGGTGATGATGGTGGAGTGATGGTGATGAGACGAAGATGATGGTGATAATGGTGGTGATGATGACAGTGATAGTGATGATGGGATGATGATGATGATTGTGATGATGATGATGATTGTGACAGTGATGTGATGATTGTGGTGATTGTGATGTGATGATGATGACATTGTGGTGGGGTGATGACATTGATGATGATGATTGTGATGATGGTGATTGTGGTGGTGATGATGACAGTGATAGTGATGGCGTGATGATGATGATGATGATGGTGATCGTGGCACACCTGAACTAACTTTTTGGGCCAGCAGCGCCCCCTGCCACGTGCTGGACCCAGGCACCGGCACGCTGTTGCTCCCCTGCTATCTCCCAGCTCTCAGGCAGTAACTCAGTCATGGGAAGACATTGAAATGCAGCCGTCGTGCCTGGTGTGTAGTTGAGCATTGATTACATCTCCTTTTGCAAAGCCTAATCAACTTCTCCTAATTAACCTGTTTCCTGTCAATGTGAAATAATTGAATTCACTCAGAATTGGCTGTGCACATAGAGCCGTCAGAAGCCTATGTGGCTATTTGTAATGGTGGAGATTTTGCAAACAACATACCTTGTTTTGAAAACACATTTTCAATCCATGTAGGCATATATTCCTCTGATGCACAAGCTTTCCGTGCTTTCCTAGAGCAGGGCCCCTTCATTCATGGGGTCTGTGAACTTGAACAAGAAAAAGCAACATCTCTATTTTACTAAGCTCTAACTGAAATCTGGCATTTCCTTCCATGAGGAACGTCAGCCATCCCAGGGCTTTATCTCTAATAGAAAACACAGGTGTGTCTGTATCACTCTGCAGTTGTTGCAGATTTTTCCAACTTGTCCGTACTCACCTCCACCTCTAAACATCAGGGGCTGCCAGACGCTGGGTTTTGTTATCCAGTGTGATGTGGAATGCAGCCACTGCCACCCCACACATCTGCTTTGTTGATATTTTGACATCTGCTTCACTGTGGCTGTTTTCCTTGGTGGCCATATGTGTTTTTGTCCAAGTAAATCGATCACGAATGGTAGCGCACAGGGATTTCCAGGGCAGTGAAGTGATGCCATACGATACTGCGACAGTGGACACACGGCGGCTGTCAGGCATGTGTCAAAACTGATGGAACTGCAGCCGTGGTCCCCAACCTTTTCGGCACAGGGACCGGCTTTATGAACGACATTTTCCCGTAGACCAGAGGCTGGGGGGATGACTGGGGATGAAACTGGCCCACCTCAGATAATCAGGCATTAGATTCTCCTGAGGAGCTCCGAGCCTAGCTCCCTGGCATGGGCAGTTCACGATAGGGCTCATGCTCATATGAGAAGCCAACGCTGCCACTGACCAGACAGGAGGCGGTGCTCAGGTGGTAACGCTTTGCCTGCCCGCCACTCACCTCCTGCTGTGTGGACTGGCACCCGTGCTGATGCAAATGACAAGCATAAGGGCACTGTGGGTGGGGTCGCAGGGAATGTGCTGTGCTCCCTGCTCCCTGCTCTGTAAACCAAAAACTGCTCTACAAAATAAAGTATATTCACTTTTTAAAAACCTATTAATTATGAAAAAAATTATCCCCGTGTTGTCAAAGCGCCCCCTCCCCACGAGGAGCAGATGCTCTAGGGACAGCTGGCCCCGGCTCAGCCCAGCCGAGCCCCTTGCCAGCAGACATGCAGCCCACACCTGCCGGAACAGGGGAGCAGCATTGGCCTCTGTGGCCCGGAACAGGGTGGGTCGCCTGGGGCACCACAGCCCCCAGCTCTATGGCCAGGTACAGCCACCGGCAGTGAACACCTCTGGAGGTGGCCTGCAAGGAAGGAACAGTCATGTCATTGAAAGCGCAATTCAGCATCCACACGGCACACGCACGCACACGTGTGGGTACACAGCATCCACACGGCACAGATACGCACACGTGTGGGTACACAGCATCCACACGGCACATGCACACGCACACATGGGTACACAGCAGCCACACGGCACATGCACGCACACATGGGTACATGGTCGCACACGTGTGTCAGTATCAGCAAGCAGCCCCACTCCATGACAGGCCCAGCATGCTCCATTCCCAGTTTTGAGGATCTGAAATTCTTCCTTAACCTTAATGTTTTTGCTTCTGAACACACACGTGTTGTGTTTTGTTTTTTTCACAGTCATTAGATTCAGAGTAATTAAACCAAAAAGCTCATTTCTGGAAAGAGACAAAGTATTTTGAGTTTCCACATCAATATTCAACAGCTGCCTAACATTCTACATATTGCCCTGGTGGGTAAAACGATTTCTACTCTCTGTAAAGATGGACTCGGCCACAAATCCCAAGAGAAAGAAAGCCATTTTCTTGTGTAGAATCAGCGATAGTGTCTGCCTTACGTAGAGTTTGACAGTTTATTTTTCTTATTTTAAAATCTCAGAGCCAAATTCAGTTCGACAATCAAGCTCAATGATTAGTCGACTTTAGAGCTAATGTGTGTGAAGCTGGAATTTAACACATTAAACATTTCAGGGAAAAAGTGCGCAATATGAGACAGAAAGGCAGAGGCTTCCTCTAGAACTCAGCCTAGAGTGGCTACAGGAAAATGTGCCAATCAGCAGGGGCTTCGTTCTCTCCAATGTGACAGCTCAGAACATTTGCAAAATCCATTTTACTGGATGAGAAAGGAATACTGTGCCCCCCTTCCTGCAAAAACCAAGCCATGCAGAACAAAATTACAGGCCAGGAGGACGTGCCAGGGCCTGTATGGACAGTGCTAGATGGTGCAGAACCCACATGCTGGGTCCCTGTGTGCTCGTGCCCATCCAGAGATGCCTTGGGGAGACAAACAGGCCCTCAAATGCAGAGGGCTTGTCCAGGGAGCAGGTGAGGGGGAAACACAAACACGAGTGGGGCCTCCAGGGTGGCCCAGCTCATGCCTGTCAGAGCACGCCTGCCTCGGCTCCAGGGCTTCCGGGACCCCACCACTGAATGCCCGGCCACCCCAGGCAGCGGACAGGCTGCGAGAATGGGCCTCAAGCCCTTGCTGATCTCGCCAGCCACAGAGGGACAAGCTCTGATGGGGTGGCAGAGCCCTACTCATCCCCTGGGCAGCCACTGGTTAGACACCCTGGCCGCCTGGGTGCCCGAGCCAAGCCTCCCCTGGGGGCTGTGTGTGTCCCATTTGGAGTCCCCACCATGCGCACTGTCCTCTTCACAGATGCTCTGGTGGATCGGGTGGTGGCCTACCAGGGTGGAGCAGGGGTCTCCCAAGACACCAGGAAGCTCAGCACCTCACTCAGCACCTGCTTTTCAGGCTGAAGCTGGCAGCTGGACCACATCCACTTGCCTAGGACCGCAGAGCACCACCTGGCACCTTCCTGAAGATGACACACGTGATCATGACCCACAGGACCCAGTGGCTCCACCCCAGGGCTGAGCCTCAGAGAAGCAAAAACACAGCCACACAGAGACTGCACGCAAGTTCACAGCAGTTTTATGCACAGCAGCCAAAAGGCAGAGACAGCCCACATGTCCGCAGACTGACAGATGGACAAACACTGTGTGTTCACCCACGTGGGGAGCATCATTCAGCATAGAAAGGAGTGGGGCACAGGCACGCTCCAACATGGGGCATCATGAAAGCACTGTGCTTGGCGAGGGAAGCCACACACGCCACACACGACTGCCTGCCAGAACACATGCTACACACAACTGTGTGCCACACACAACCACACGTCACACGGAACACGTTACATATAATGGTGTATCGCAACCGCATGTCACACGGACCACACGGAATGCATGTTACAATCATAAATCACACACAACCACGTCACACGGAACGTGTGTTACACACAACTGTATCTCACACACAACCACACGTCATGCAGAGCGCATGTTATACACAATCGTATCTCACACAACCACATGTCACACAGAACGTGTGTTACACGCAACTGTATCTCACACAGAACCGCACATCATACAGAGCACGTGTTACACACAATCATATCTCACACAACCACATGTCACACAGAACACATGTTACATACAATGGTGTATCACAACCACATGTCACACAGACCACACGGAATGCATGTTACACACAGTCATAAATCACACACAACTGCATGTCACACAGAACGTGTGTTATGCACAACTGTATCTCACACAGAACCGCATGTCATACAGAGCACGTGTTACACACAATCGTATCTCACACAACCGCACATCACACAGAACGTGTGTTACACACAACTGTATCTCACACAGAACCGCACGTCATACAGAGCCCGTGTTACACACAATCGTATCTCTCACAACCACGTGTCACACGGAACACAGAACAGGGAAGTCCCCAGAGACGGAAGCAGATGAGGGGCTGCTGAGGCCTGGGGAGGAGGGTGATGGCTGAGAGCTGTAGGGTTTCTGAGGTGAGAAAAATGTTCTAAAAGGGTCCGTGGGGATGCTGCACGTCTGTAATACGCTGAAAGCCATGGATGTGTCCACTGGAAGGGGAGGAATAGTATGATATGTGAAGTATGTGTCAAAGAAAACTGTTTTTTCAGAAAGATTTGTTTTCCGCCTCCCCTGAAGGCTTCCCAGACTCCTGTTGCTTGTCTCTGTCACGAAACCTCACCCCAAAATCATAGAGTGAACACCTCAAATAAATCATTGGGACTGTTCTCTTTGTAGCAAACCACCATTCGGACAAATTCATGCTTGAAACTGCCCCAAACGGATCGGGGTCCCAAGGGCTGGATGATCTTCACCGCAGCTGGTCCCTGAAAACATCCCTTGCGGCCTGCAGCGTGGAGTCTGCGTCAGCCTGTGCCGCCTGCCGAGACTGTCGTCTCTTGGGCTCCCATGGGGGCCAGGGCTGGAGCAGGGCCAGGAGGGAGGGGGACGGACGGCTGGGAGAAGGACAGACACCCACACCTCGGTGACAGGCGACAGGCGTTGGCTTGAGCAGAGCCTCGGTGACCTGCCTAGATTTTCTTCCCCAAAGCAGACCCCAAAGCCCTCTCCTCCATGTCGGAGACGTCCCCTCCAGCTGGGCTGCCAGGCCTCAGGCAGCCTCGACACAGTTCTGCACCCAGCTCCCGGCTCCCACAGAGAGCCCCACAGCTCCAGCCGCGGTGGCAGCTTCCACTGGACCCCTGTCTCCCAGCCATGCTGACCGCACCCACTGCGTGGCTCCCCAGAATCCTCCCCCAGGACCCCTCAGCCCCCACAGGCCTCCGTCTCCCCGTCCTCATGCCCCTCTGCTCTCTGTGGGCCTCCATGGGTCACTGCACTGCCCCGTTCATCTCCCCATCCTGGCACCCTCTGCCCTCCAAGGGTCACCCCCACCACCCCCTCATCTCTCAGGCCTTGTCCCTGCCTGGCAGTGGGTTGAGCACTGGGCCCACTCCTGGTCCTCCCAGCTCCCTTGGGGCCATCTCTTTCATCTCTCCAGCCCCTCCAGCTGTGGACACTGACCCCTGCCTGGCTATGGGGCTCCTAGGGCAAGCCCCTCAGGCTCCTTCAGCCCCGGCCCTGCAGCCACACCCAGGAGGGAAGGAAGCCCCCACTGCTCTGCCCCTTCAAGGGGTCAGCGGTGCCCGCACAGGGAAGCTCTCCTGCCTCCCTTCGTGATCAGGGAACTGGCTGCCCTGGGTGAGGCCCTCAGGCCTCACCCGCCTCTCTCTGCGGAGAAAAGGCCCGTGGTAGCAGCAGGCGGGGCTGGGGCTAAAAATAACTGCTGGGGCAGAGGCTGGCTGGTGAGGCCTCCTCCACAGGGTGGGGGCAGGAAGGGAGACTGGCCCTGGGACAGCCTCAGCCGGAGCCCAGGGGCGGTGGCCCTGAAGGCCGAGCAGGAGGGCCGCTGACCTGACCTCCCCACGCAGAGAAGCTGGGCAGGGAGCAGGAAGTCCATTTGGGGTCAGAGCGGTGCAGCCCCCCCAGCTGCAGCCCCTACTTCCAGCCGGGTATTGAGCGGCTTGAAGCTCCTTGGGGCACAAAGGAGCTTAACCCTCCTGAGCAGATGACGGCACCCTCAGGCCAGGGCAGGGCCCCATCTGCATCGGCCTCTCCAGAGCGCACCCTTCCCATGGCTGGGGGTGGGGCGGGGACTGCTGGGTGCAGGGCGCCCAGCGGGAGAGCCCAGCCCTGCCACGGCTCCTCCCTCAGTGTCCATGAGGAGATGCCCCTGACCACAGGCAGCTGTTGGCACCTTAGACCTAGGGCAGGAAGGGGAGGGAGCCCCCGGCCACAGGAAGCCACGGAAGGGTGAGCTGGGCACAGCTTCCAGGGTGGCACAAGGCCAGGTCTGCAGAGCAAACATCTGTTAATGCCCAGAAAACTCACCCAGGAAGGAATACACAAAAGGCCACAGGGTGGAGACTGCGGGAGATTCTAATTTTTGTTTTTTTGTTTTTCTTTATTTTGCTTTTCTTTTTTTTTAAACCACCACCAGGGGTTATTTTATCATCAAAGAAACAGAAAACCCTTGCTGAAAAGGGAAGCACTGGCTGGGCTCCCAGCCACGGGGCCGTCCAGCCAGGATTTGGAAGGGTCCTGGGCTTTGGGGTCCAGGAGCCAGCCGTGGTCCCCCAGGTCTCAGCCTCCCCAGCTGTAATGCAAAGTGCGCACTCCCAGTGAGGACCCCTCCCCAGCCATCCCACCACCACCCAGCAAGGCCAGGGCTGCGGGGCCTGCGCTGTGGGAAACCCAGGCAAGGAGGTGACGCAGAGGCCCTGGCCCAGCCCACACAGCCAGGCCAGAGCTGGAGCCCAGGACGACCTAGGCTCTGTCCCCAGAAGTCAGGCCAGGACTCCAGTCCCCGGAGCCCCACACAGGCCTTGACTCCCTCTCCGGGGCCACCCACTCCAGGGTCCCCCTAGAAGGTGGGCAGGGGGTTGTGGGCAGGGCCTCTGGGAGATGGGACCAGCAGAAACGGGGCCACCCGGGGCAGGACCTGCAGCAACAGGAGGAAGAAGACGACGACGAAGAGGAAGAAGAGGAAGAGGGCTGCAGAGCAGCACCCCAGGCCACGCCCCCACTGCGTCCACCCCAGCTCTGCCGCCCCAGGCCACGCCCCCACTGCGTCCACCCCAGCTCTGCCGCCCCAGGCCACGACAGCCCCTGCATCCACCCCAGCTCTGCCACCCCAGGCCACGACAGCCCCTGCATCCACCCCAGCTCTGCCACCCCAGGCCACGACAGCCCCTGCATCCACCCCAGCACCCATGCCAGCCCCTGCTTCCAGCTCTGCCTGGAGTGGGTTGGAAGTGAGACCCTCGGAGGTAGGGATTGGGGCTCAGGCCGGGACCAGTGAGTGACAGAAAACAGACGGTGCTCCTTGCACCTGCCACCCCGTGTCCTCCCACATGGCCTGGTCCCTGTTGAACATGATGACAGCTGGCCTCTGCAGAGGAGGGACGGCAGCCCTGGCGGAGACGGGATGCTGGTGACCCTGCGGGGCTGGCGGTGCCTTCCCTGCTCCCGGAGGAGCTGCCCTGGGCCCCCGGCACAGCAGCTACTGGGGCCACACACACCCCCCAACCCCGAAGCCCTTTCGAAGGCTAAAGGGCCGGAGCCCTCTCCATGACAAACCCTGGGAACACGGCCGGGGTGGCTCCGTTCTGAGCAACGACATCTTAGCAGGTGGGATGCTCGGGAGGCTGGACTCAGAGCAGGGGAGACCCAGAGCAAGAGGGGCCCAGGACCAGCCCGGGCAGCCCTGCTGAGGCCCCAACTCCCCCTGCCGCACACCCCACTTTGCTCCCAGGACCTCATACTGACTAGGGTTGGCTCCCCAAGGGCCCCTCCCCCAGAAGACCCCTCCTCCAGGCCCCTCCCCCAGGTGCTCCTGCCCTAGAAGATCCCTTCTCCAGACTTCCTCCCCCAGGTGCCTCCTCCCCCAAGGCTCCCCCAGGTGCCCCTCCCTCAGGTGTTCCGCTCCCAGGTGTCCCCTGGTCCCCTCCAATAGGGGGACGAAACCCTGGTCCCAGAACAGGGCCTTCCCAGCAGGAAATCCTTCCTCAGCTCAGCCTTCCTGGGGAGCCCATGGGTGGAAGGGCGGGGATTCACGACCTGGGCCAGCCCGGCCTGGCCACTGGGTACTGGCAGTTGGGGAGCCCACCTCCCTGGGCCTCCGCTCCTCACCCGATGAAAGCCCCACCCATGCCTCGCAGGGTCTCAGGGTTGAAGGGCAAGGGCTGGGGCTGGGCTTGGGGAGGAGCTACAGGCTGTGGCGTCAGTCCTGGCCTCAAGCTCGAAGGCGGTCCCGGTCCCGTTGCTGTCACCTGCATGGACTGAGTTCTAGTCGCAGGCTGGGCAGCTGGGAGTGAATGTGCCCAGGGCCACACGCGTCTTTTGTCCCAGGGGTGTGGCCTGCTCCTTCCATTGGACACACACATTTCTTGAAGCGGTGCCACACTTTACGAAGGCCCTGCCACGTCTCTGCCTTGGCACTTCCCCCAAATCCAGGCATCACGCCAAGCAGCCCGTCAGGCAGGGGCAGCCCCTGGGCACCGGAGCTCAGAGGGACGAGATGTCCAGCCCCAAGGGTCAGGGCCCTGACTGCTGCACCCATGTGGGCAGGGCTGGGGAGGGAGGAGGGGAGGGGAGGGAGGAGGGGAGGGGGAGCTGCTCTCATTCCTCTCAAGTCCTGGGGTCATGCGAGCCCCTCCCTGGATTTTCAAAGGCTCCCCAGGACGCTTGGGCCTGGAGGGCTTCAGGAGGATGAGCCCAGCCCCTCTGGGAGGAAGTGATTCTGGGTGATTTTGTTGGAGAAAAGGGCTCTGCTGCTACAAACCAGTTTGAAAACCATGCCCCGCCTTGCACGTCAGGTCCAGAACCACAGGGAACCATGAAGGTTGTTCCCTCCTGTGCCCCGGAGAGGACCCTGCAGGTGCGTGCTGCCCTCCCCCAACCCCCTCCCCCAGACGATCCTTGCTGAGGGCGGTGATGCCTTTAGAGCGCAGAATGTTCTAGCAAAACCAGGAACAAGCAAAGCCACCATCATCATCTCTGAGATGTCCCTTGGTTCTGAAAGAGCAAATCAAGAAACAAGGGATGACAAGTTTCACTCCAGGAAACGAGCAAAGCTCCCGCGTGCAGAGCACCGCCTCTCCGGGAAATCCCAGCGTCGGCTGGAAAGCCAGCAGGGAGGTCTGGAGATGGGGACTCCGCCCACAGCCCTCCTGGCGCTCAGGGTGGTGGCTGGCATTCCCCCTCCTGGAGGCAGCGAGATGCAGCCGGTGGGGGCATCACCCCAACCCGTGCGACATGGGCCCTGCACAGCAGTGCCCAGGGGACTCGGGCCCCGTCAGCCCCGACGGGGACACACGCATGTGTGTGAACCGTGGCCACACAGGTTACAACTTTAACAACTACGACATAGGTTTCTCTTTTTTTTACATTTAAACAAAGAAAGAGCAGATTAATTTTTTTCTTTTCTTTCTTTATTCTTTTTGGTCTTTAAAGTGACAAAAAGGAGGAAAAGGAACACGCTCTTACAAAACAGAGCAAGTTTCTTTTCCTTGTACTGTTGAACCCTGGTTTCCCAGGGGCGGCCCTTGGCCTCCTCCACACAGTACTGGTCACTCGTAGCAGCATCTGGGGGACAGGTGGCCTTGCAGGCCGGGTGCTGGGTGCCCAGCGGGCCCCATGCTCTGGGATGAACTCGGAGCGGGAGATGGTGGGTAGGTCCCTCAGCTCTCAAGTGCACAGAGACCCCGCACCCAAGGGCTGGGGAAGAACCCCACACGTGCAATTCAGGTTTTTCTGAAGCCTGCGGGAGACCAAGCTGAGTCTGTGAGACGGCTGCCTCCAGGACACTGCGAGGCAGGCACAGCTACCCACACCAGCCGCTGGGCGAGGCCGGGGCACCAGGCCTGGTTCCTCCACGGGACCCCAGCAGGCGAGGCAGCAGGCGAGGCCGGGGCGGCAGGCCCAGTTCCTCCATGTAACCCCAGCACGTGAGGCAGCAGCAGCCAGCAAGTCATGAGTCCCGACTGCCTCACGAGCCAGGGCAGCCACAGGCTGAGTGGCAGGAAGAAATACACTTGGTGAGCCGCCGGGCTCAGGGCCATCCCTTCCCTGAACACACTGCCGGTCCCCGGGGGCCTCACACCAGGCCGACCACCATGCCCAGCAGGCTCCACACGCAGCCGGCCAGAAGGCTCCCGGGTCCCTGAACGCAGGTCGGAAGCTCCAGGACAGCAGGTGCGGCCTCATCGTCGGTGACCTTGGGGAAAGCAGAAAGAGGCAGAGGTTTAACTCAGGGTCGAGTACGGGAAACCAGCCCTTCAAGGTCTGAGCACCAGGCCAGGGTGCCCCGGAGGGTCTGAGGCTCACCTGGAACCCCCAGCACCCCCCAGCTCCCACCGGCCCTCCTTCCCTCAGTGCCCACAGCCCGGCCATGCTGGGGGAGAGTGCTGAGTCTTCCATGCTTGGGGGCTCAGACCACAGGACTCGCCCTGAAGTCCCGCAGTCCACAGGCCCGACACACAGGGCCATAGAGAAGCCAGCGAGCCTGGAGCCTTGTGGCCTCTTGGTGGGGGCTGATGGCCATGCCTGTGCCAGGCTCATGGTGTGGAAGGACCCCCATGCATAACTCTGAGGACCCTGGTCTCGCACTGACGGCCCCGTGGACACGAGCCTGGGGGTGTCCCAGGGTGGGGAGGGAGGGCTAGACCCTGAGGGGAAAACCCTTTCCCAGATCTGTGTGGAGCCCCAGGTGTCAGCCCTGCTTCCATCGCCCCCCACCTGAGCCCACGCAGGCCCCGGACAGCCACCTCAAGCAGAGAGACCTGGCGGGGACAGATGGTCCCCTTAGCCCCACAACCCAGGGCCAACCCTGGGTCCTGAAGAAAGCAGCCCCCCAGATCCAACAAACAGAAGGCCAGACACTGTCAGCCCCAGTTCTCCACCAGCTGGCGGGTGGAGAGCGCAGGGACGGGGAAGGGAGCGGAGCCTGCAGAGCCCAGGGCACACGGGACCCTGCCAGCCCCGCCACTCCTCCTGCCAGGAGGAAGGCGCCCCATGGGCCCTGCCTGACCACAGCAGGGCAGGAAGGACCTGCCCCTGTCCCAGCCCCACCGAGAGGCCGCTGCCACTTCCAATGCTGCACTCGTGGAAGCCCTGAGCTGCCACGGGAGAAACTGCAAGTGCCCTGAGACCACCATGCTGTGAGGAAGCCCAGCGGCACGTGGGGAGGCCTGGAGGGCACCTGCAGGCGTGTGCTGTGTGAGAGTGTGAGGGTGTGTGTGTGTGTGAGCGTGAGTGTGAGAGGGGCTTCTTTCTCCTCACGCTGGGCATTCCTGAGTGACAACACTAAACAATATGAAGACCAAGCACTAAGCCGGGATCAACGCTGCAGAGAAGAAAGGGCCGGCAGCGTCTATAATCCTCTACGTGGATGGGCTACAATCATTAATATAAACACCAAGTCTTAAGTTAACCAAACATTGTGAGTGTGTGAGTGGATGTGTGTGTGTGTGATTGTGTGAGTGGATGTGTGTGAGAGTGGATGTGTTTGTGAAGGGATGTGTGTGAGAGTGAGTGGATGTGTGTGTGTACGTAAGAGTGTGAGTGGATGTGTGCGTGAGTGGATGAGAGTGTGTGAGTGGATAAGAGTGTGTGAGTGGATGTGAGTGTGTCTGAGTGGATGTGAGTGTGTGAGTGGATGTGTGTGTGAGTGGATGTGTGTGAGTGTGTGAGTGGATGTGTGTGAGAGTGAGTGGATGTGTGTGTGTGAATGGATATATGTGAGTGTGACTGTGTGAGAGTGTGACTGTGAGAGTAGACGTGTGAGTGTGTGAGTGGATGTGTGTGAGTGTGTGAGTGGATGTGTGTGAGAGTGAGTGGATGTGTGTGTGTGAATGGATGTATGTGAGTGTGACTGTGTGAGAGTGTGACTGTGAGAGTAGACGTGTGAGTGTGTGAGTGGATGTGTGTGATAGTGTGAGAGGGTGTGTATGAGAGTGTGAGTGGATGTGTGTGGATATGTGTGTGAGAGTAAATGAGTGTGTGTGAATGGATGTGTGCATGCGAGTGGATGTGTGTGTGAGTGGATGGGTGTGTGAGTGTGAGTGGGTGTGTGTAGATGTGTGTGAGTGGATATGTGAATGTGTGAGTGGATGTGTGTGAGAGTGTGTGAGTGGATGGGTGTGACTGGGTGTCTGAGTGGATGTGAGTGTGTGAGTGGATGTAAGAGAATGTGTGAGTGGATGTGTGTGTGTGAGTGGATGTGAATATGAGTGGGTGTGATTGTGTGAGTGGGTGTGAGTGTGTGAGTGGATGTGTGTGAGTGGATATGTGTGTGAGTGGATATAAGAGTGTGTGTCAGTGGATGTATGAGTGGATGTGTGTGTGACTGTGTGAGTGGATGTGTGTGTGAGTGGATGTGTGTGATAGTGTGAGGGTGTGTATGAGAGTGTGAGTGGATGTGAGTGGATATGTGTGTATAAATTGTGTGAATGTGTGAGTGGATGTATGCGTGTGTGTGAGTGGATGTGTGAGAGAGGTGTGTGAGTGGTTGTGTGAGTGGATATGTGTATGTAAATATGTGAATGTGTGTGTGAGAGTGGATGTGTGCATGAGAGTGGGTGTATGTGAGAGAGTGGATGTGTGTGTGTGAGTGGATGTGTGTGTGAGAGTGAGTGGATGTGTGTGTGTGAGAGAGGATGTGTGGGAGTGGATGTGTGAGTGTGAGAGTGGATGTGTGTGTGAGAGGTGTGTGTGAGTGGTTGTGGGAGTGGATATGTGTGTGTGAATGTGTGTGAGTGGATATGTGAGCGAGTGTGTGAGTGGGTGAGTGGATGTGTGTGTGGCAAACAGGAGAGAGAGCCTCTTCATCTTCCATAGAAAAAGCCCGTAACTAACGTCTAAATAGAGAACTCAAGGATCAAGCAGCAGAAGTACATCGTCTAGAAATACGAAGGTGAATTCTTGTCACTACATACTGCATGTGACCACTCTACTTTTAAAAATTGAACATATATAGTAAGACTGACACAAACACAAATTAAAGAGAAGTTGCATTTTGGACCATCTCCCAGTCACGTCCGAGGGGGCACAGGAGGCTGAGGGTCTCTAGAGAGAACCAACACAGCCCCGAGCAGTGGAGGCCCTGGCTCTCCCCACGCTGGCCCCCAGGCAGCCCCTCCGCTCGGGTGTGTAGACGCCCAGGACCCACCCTGTGCCTCCCTCTAGGGAGCCAGTGCAGGGGCAGCGGGCGGGGCTCAAGGAATCCTCTGCCAAGGCCCAGCCTGGCCTGGGGGGTACCTCTGCCTCCCCAGGCCTTCCAGCACAAGGCTGCACCAGGCCCAGAGAAGACCCCAGGGCAGGAGGGATGAGGGAGACCCCGGGACATTTCCTCCCAGCTGCCCTCAGCTGAGTTCAGCTCAGTGACATCGACGTCCCAGAGCTACGGTTCCTTGGAGCACACAGCAGTGAGGTGCCAGGCGGTGGCCGGGAAGGGGTGCCTGTGCCCTGCCTCTGTCTGCATGGGTCACCATCCCAAAGGTCAGAAGAGACCACCGGTTGCAATCGCAGCACATCACACACAAACAGGCTCAGTCCCTCGCTTGGTGGCCGCCGCCACCAGGTATCCCAGGCTCGGGGAGGTGACCTGACCCCATACAGGAGCCTGACTTTGGGGTGCACAGGAGGATCCCCATTTCCTGACCTCTTGTGTCCTAGCTGCCCTGGGGGCTCCATCACAACCTCCTCGCCCAGAGCAGCCCCAGCCCCAGGCCCCGTCCCAGGAAGCACCCCCAGGGTCGGGGGAAGCTCTAGAGTGTCACAGACGTCATGCATTCTCCGCTGTCTCCAGAAGGGCTCACACCACGCTGCTGTGTGTGGCAGGGACTGGACTCTTGCCACAACACACACCAGAAAGACCTTGTAGGGCCCCGGCTTGGGAGACCCTTCAACCCCAGGAAAGCTGGCTGCCCAGTCAAACAGAGGGACAGAGGCTGCCAGCCCCAGTTCTCCACCAGCCAACAGGCAGAGAGGGAGGGGACAGGGAAGGGAGTGGAGCCTGCAGAGCCCAGGGCGCAGGGGACGATGCCAGCCCTGCCGCTCCTCCTGCCAGGAAGGGGGTGCCCCATGGGCCCTGCCTGACCACAGCAGGGCAGGAGGGACGTGCCCCCATCCCAGCCCCGCTGAGAGGTCGCTGGAGGGACCTGCCCACAGCAGGTCCTTCCCTGCTTTCAGAAGCTCCTGGCTTTCCCGGGCTCACGAATGCACCCCTGTGAGCTCTGCCTCTGTCTCCACAAGGTCTTCTCCGTGTGTCTCCAAGTCTTTGCGCCCAAATTTCCCTCTTCTCATGCGGGCACCAATCATTGGATTTAGGACCCACCCTGATCCAGTACGACCTCATCTTAATTTCATTCCACCTGCCGTGACCCTATTTCCAAATAAGGTCCCATTCACAGGGACTAGGGTGGACCTGAACGTGTCGTTTGGGGGACATGATTCAACCTACTACCCCACCCCAAGATGAAGCAATGGAGACGTGGCGGGCAGTACCGTCCCAGGGCCCAGGACAGCACTGTGCACTCTGGCACTCGCAGCAGGGACGTCTGTTCAAGCTGTGTGTGTGCAGGTGCGTAGGTACAGGAGTGTGCATGCGTCCATGTACAGGAGTCCACAAGCATGAGCAGGTGCAGATGTGCGAGTACAGGGGTGTGGGCACGTGTTCATGGGTGTGCATGTGCGTGCGTGTCCATGCATGTGTGTGTTCATGAGTATGCATGTGCATGTGTGTGTTCATGAGTATGCATGTGCATGTGTGTGCATTCATGCGTGTGCATGCATGTGCATGTGTGTGCAGGATCATGTGTGTGCATGTGTGTTCGTGTGTGCGTGTGTGTTCATGCGTGTGCGTGCGTGTGTGTGTGCATCTGTGGTCATGCGAAGCAAGAACAAGCAAAAAGCCAGGATCCCACAGAAGTGGAGGACTCTGATGCTTCAGGATCCGAGAGATGAGTGAAAAGCAGAAGATGGACTAAATCCACAGAGAGGCCGCTGACCACTGAGATGCCACGAGCCGGCGAGGGTGGCAGGAGAGGGTCCTGTCCCTGGAAGACGGCCTGGGGTGCAAGCAGCATCCACGCAGTCGGTCAAGGTGCACGTGCCTCACAGTCCCACAGAGCCCAGGAGGCTCTCAGAGGCCCCACGGACACGGTCCCCAGCCCAACACCAGCTGAGACCTGCCAGGAGCACCAACAGTGACTCCTAAACAGAACCAGGCATCAGCGCCTCCAAACCATGAGGCTTCACTTTCTCAGTCCTGGAATAACTTCCTCCGACCCCACAGATTCCGTACAGGAAGCTGAACAGTTCCCTGTGAGAAATGTTCGCCAGGATTAGAGCGGTCACACAAACGCATTCCTACAAATACCGTTTTCCATTTCTCAGAAGGAAGAGGCAGCTGTGATAAGGCAGCCTGAGCCACCCGCTCCACAGCTGACAGGGAGGAGGAGGCCGACCCTAGAATTGCAGTGGCTCCACCTATGCGTCCTGCCCCCGGGGGGTCCTTCCCAAACTTCTAGTGAGTCACCAGGGACTGTGTGCAAGACGGGTCAGGAGGAGGGCTGTTTGGGGGATCCGCAGAGGCCACAGCAGGTGCTGTGGCACTAGTGGGGTCCCCGCCATGCCTGGAACCTGCTCTGTCCACCCCTTCTAATGCAGCATTTTAGGATTTGAAAGAGGCTCAAATCAAAGGCAACTATGCTTCCCTGAAAAGAAACACAGCCCCGGGAGGTCATTAAAACTGTCCAAGTCCTTCTCCATCAACAACAGCACAACCTTTGGAGATGTCAGTAAACATCCATCAGCCACTATCCTCATTAGGAAAATGCGTAACGGGCCTTGGGAGGAAACAGCCTGGACGGGCCCTTTGTCCCGAACAGCAGCAGTGGCTTTCGCAAGGGCCTTCCCTCTCCCGGCTGCAGAGACACGGACTCCAAGGCAGGAGCAGCACTGGCCACTCCTCACATCTCTCCTACCTTCATGGCGTGGCCCTCGCTCATGGAGCTGAGCTCAGCTGCTCCACGTCGCTGAGGCCTCGAGGACATGAGGCGTCCTCAGGAACCTGGAGGCCTTGGAGCCCCACCTGCCTGGGAGCCCGCAGAGCCCTCACCTGGACATGGGGTTGGAGTCTCGCGCTCACCTACCTCTCTCCCACCCCACTGTCTCTGAGGCCCCAAGGACACCAGCACCTCCCTGCCTGGGCCACACCTTCTCCATGGTGAGAAAGCTGGTGGCTCACACCCTCCCCACAGCTTGTTGGAGAAAAGACTGGGACAGCCAGAGTCCCCCGAGGGAGTTGGGTGTATCCCACAGCTCTGCACATCACAAGGAGGCGAGGGGCGGGGAGAAGCAGCCGGCGTGGGGCCCTGCTTAGGCTGGAAGCCCGGAAGGACGACCGGGCCCTGCCCAGATGTGGCCACGGGAAGGCAGGACGGGAGCAGACCTGGGGCCGCGGAGGTGCCCACAGAATCCTATCACAGCAGATTTTAAAAAACGAGGAGTCTTTAAAAATAGAAAGTGAATGAAACGAAGATGCCTAAGTGTGTTCCGAGGTCATGACTTTGCCACAGAGAGAGGGGTGTGACACACAGCCCAAAGGGCCAGACCCTGGGACAAAAAGACAGGCTGGGCGAGCTCAGGCATTCGCTCGCACTACCCACCAGGATGCCTGCGGGCACCATCCTTGGTGGGTGGTGTCAGGGTGCTTTTCTTCCTAAACCATCATACTGTATCATAATAGTACTATATATATTATTTTCAGTAATACGTGACATTATATTGTTATATTTTAAATATTTTACACACCTATATTAAATGTTGATATATATATATTAACCTTTACATCTATAAAATTGATCATGCTAACATTAAGAGTCAAGATTTCTGGCATCAGACACAAAAGTGAATCAATCCTAGCTGTGTCGACTGCAAATGTTTCGAAACAGCAGCGGCCCCAGGAGCAGGCAGCAGGAAGCAGGCTCCCAGGAACGTGGCTGCCTCAGGCCTGAGCCAGAAAATGCACAGAGTGAGCCCAGATGACGTGGCACGGCGGGAGCAAAGCCGCCAGCAGGCTGCTGTGGTCACCACAGGACACGGACGCTGGCCTCTGTCAGCTGACCCAAGATGGCACCGTCTGAGCACGGACAGAACAGCGCTTGGATGGATCGAACCTGACTGGGTACGTCAGCAAGCACGTGCGCTTTTATGAGACGCACGCTCAGGAGGGACTCCTCAACCTCGCTGGAAGGGGCTGGGGAACCAGCCCCCGCATCTGCCCTGGCCTCCATAAGAACTCTGCAAGCGGGGGTGGCCGCAAGTCTTGGTGCACTGCCACTAAAAGCTGGTAAGGAAAGAGGTTTTTTTGCAAGAATTCCAGTGAGTAAATGAAGACCAGGGCCAGCACCTCATAATCCCTCAGGAAAGAGCAAATCTTAAAGTGATCACCAATGGTGGGCGGAGCCCCAGGGTGAAAACCCGGGTGAACCTGAACGGATTAGGCTGACAACCCCAAGCCCACAGCCAACCCCAGGGTCTCCAGGAGAGAACAGCCTCCTGCCGGGCGAAGCCCCCCCCCGAAGGGGTTCTGACGAGAGAACGAGCTCCATGGCATGGAGGAAGTCCCACCCCTCCACTCCCAATCCTCTGACACGGGGCACATGCCCTGTCCAAGGTGTCGAAGGCCGGTGGGGTCAGGGGCGAGGATTTGGAGCTGGAGGTGAGACCCAGGAAGCAACTAAGACGCCCGGCAACAGGTCCACGTGGCATTAGGGCATCTCACCGGAGGTGGGTGCAATGCTTGGCTTTGAAGGCATGGATGGGCAGGGGCCTCCAGCAGCGTCCCCTGACACTGGGAAAGTCCCCCAAGTCCCAGGCACCTGACCCCCCGAGAAGCAACTCCAAACTCCCCGGCACCTGCCCGCCTGTCCCCCCAACACGGCCTGAATGCCCAAGTTGCTGGCCAGGAGGAGGACGCAGGGACCGGCTGCAAGGCTGCTGGGAGCCAGGAGGCGGGGCGGGGCCTGAGCCCCTGCAGCAGGCTCAGAATTACAGGCCTCTGTTTCCTTCTGGAACAAAATAATTACAGCCTTCACGTGGGACCTGAATTCCCTGAAATCAACACAGGGAAGTCAGCAGGGAAGTCAGCAGGGAAGTGGGAAGTCAGCAGGGAAGTCAGCAGGGAAGTGGGAAGTCAGCAGGGAAGTCAGCTGAGAAACCCGTCCTTGGAAGCAGAAGAGCGTTTTTATTTAGAATTGGAGGAACAGAAAAGCAAGTTTTGTGCAGGAAGCTCAAGGATACTGTTCTGAAAGGAAAACATAAATCAGAAAAGCCAAAGCCTGGAGACGGCGGCGTTGCTGCTTCTGCCCCGGAGACTCCAGCGAGCATCACACTCTTCCAGGTCCCGGCAGCTGCTCCTGCCGAGTCAGCACTCCAGTGCCGGGCAGCTTCCTGATTATTATCTTTATTTCCCAGGAGAAATCAACATTATGAAGCTGAAGGTCAGAAGTGGCCCATGCTGCCCCCATGGCCTGTGCACCACAGACCTTTCTGGAGCAACGGGCCCCTCCCTCGCCCCACAGGCCCCTGGGCTGAAGCCCATCTCCACCCCTGCTCCCTGGGGCCTTCCCTTCTGTCGGACGAGAGGCTGGGGTGGACCCTGGGCTGTGCCCACACTGCCCACACACATAGCACTGGGGATGCGGAGTGAATGAGACCAGGTGCTCCTCGTCCCGGGAGCCTGGGAACAGCACCTTCTGCAACATGGTGTTTGCGATGTGATTAAATGAGGGTTTTGAGATGAGCAGCCCCTCCCGCCCTATCTACGGGTCCCCAGATGCCACCAGGGTACTTTGAAGAGGCAGAGGCCTTGTGCCCATGGAGGCAGAGCCTGGGGCGACATGGTCATGAGAGGGGGACGTCTGGACCCCCAGAAGTTGCAGAGGCAAGAGAGATCCTTGTCCAGAGCTGAAGGTGCACAGCCCTGCACGCCTTGACTCAAGTTCCTGATCCCCAGAGGTGTGGGAATAAACGCCTGTGGTCTCAGGGCCCCAGTGTATGGAGGTTTGTTACAGCAGCTACAGGAAACTCACAAAAGACAAGGATGACCCCGGGGACACGGACCGTTCAGTAGCACAGAAGCCTGTGCTCCCAGCTGCTGACGGAGGCTGTGCTGGGTACGTCCCCGCAAGTCCCCTGCCAGAGCAGGAGGGGAAAGGGTTGGGCCCCTGGAGCCACAGTAGGCTGGACCTGTCCAGTCTGCACTGTCTGGGAACCTGTGAAATCTCCCCCTTGCCCAAGAGGCCGGGACACCAGGAGAGCATTGAGTCCCCACTTCAGGGAGGTGCCCAGCTTCTAGTCTGCATGTCAGCGGAGCACGGCCTGCCCCAGCCACGACAGGGCAGAGCAGGAGGTGTCTGTGCAGGACCAAGTGCCCCTGTTGGCCCTCAGAGCTCCCAGGACCGGATGTCCCTTCGGCCCTCACGGCTCCCAGAACCAGGTGTCCCCATTGGCCCTCACGGCTCCCAGAACACCAGGCAGCCCGCCGCCCCTCTGGGCACACCCCTCTCCCATCTGTAGTGGTGCTGGGGTGCAGGGTGGGCAAGGCCCCGAGCCCCTCAGGTCCTCCCCACAGGGCTGGCCAGTGCCACCTACTCTCCGCCACCCTCCTTCCTGCTCCCGCACACGTCCAGTCACCTGCCATCTCCACCTGCCTCTGCACACGTCCAAGTCACCTGCCATCTCCACCCGCCTCTGCTACTCTGAAGCCTCTGCCTCGAGCAGCCAGTCTGTGGAGCCTCCTGACCCTGGGCATTGTCCTGGCCCAGGTCCCCCCAATGACTATGGATCCCTGCCCCAGCCCCCTGCCTGACCCGCCTCTGAGCTTTCTCCTGAGATGCCTCCAGCCAGGCCTCAGGCGCCTCCCAAGAACTGGAGGCACCCCTGAGGATGGGGCCCCATCAGGGCACAGACGGTAGCTCCCCTAGTTCCAGGAGTGACACCTGCACGCCGCCCAGCCTTCCCCGTCCCCTCCACTCTCCCTGTCCTCACAGCTGGAGGTCATTTCTTTTATTTATTTGTAAAGCTATCAGATTTTTTAAGTTTCATTTTATTTTTAACTGACAAATAATAACAAGACCATCTCCCTCCTCTGTCTGTAATTCTCCAACAGCACCCACAGTCTGTGCTTTCGCCCACCAGGCCCTTAGTCAGCCTCTGCCCACCTCCGCACCCCTGGAACATGCCCTGCCCTCCTCCTGCCTAGAACGCTCACCCCACCCTCGCCCCATCAGCTCCTGATTAGCTCACCATTCAGAGCCTGGCTCCTGCCACCTCCTCCAGGAAGCCTTCCCGGATCCCAGTCCAGGCCAGGTTTCTCGCTGGATGCTCTGCTTCAAGCCCCTCTTCCCTTCCTTCTCAGCAGTTCCTGTGTGTGACTATGCACTAATTTGGGAAGTGGTGATTCACATCCCTCCCTATTCTGCCCCCGCTTCTAGCCTGGGTCCAGTGGAGTGCTTGGCCCTCAGTAGAGGGGTGGGTGGGTGGTGAGGGAGAGACCAGGGGAGCAGAGAGAAGACCCTGAGCCTGGACGGGGGCAGGACCCCAGCCCAAGGCCCCGGGGCTCACACTGGGGAGGAGCTGCCTTCCCCTCTCAGGCTCGGTGGGCCCAGGCAGTGGTGGGGTGTGGGAGATTGCCTTCTCTGGGTCCCCACTCCCAGCTGCAGGACAAGCCTGGCCAGGCAGCTCCTGTTGGGCCCCTGACTCTGCAGGTCCAGTGCCTGCACCTGATGCAGGAGGCTGCTCCCAGGCAGTCACCCCAGAGCCTGGTCTCCACCACCTGCCCCTGCCCCGGACCTCAGCTCTAACCCCAGGGGATCCCTGTGGGTGTAGGAGAAGTCCCAGGGAACGGCATCTCCTGCCGGCCTGAGAAGGCACAGTGGTCACCTCCAAAGGCAGCGGCCACAGGCCATTCATAGGTCCCGGAGCCGGCCGTGGCCACCAGGGCGGAGTGCTGCTCACTCAGAGGTGGGTCCTGTTGTCACCCTGAGAGCGGTGAACGAACAGGCTCAGAGGTGTCAGCTCACTGAGACTGCAACAGCAGATGACCGGCTGGGACAAGGCCCAACAGCCTCTATTCCTGCGCAGGAGGCCGGCCCAGCCTCGGCGAACCTGGGTCAGGACCTCACACGGAGGGGTGCCCAAGTGTGCCACACAGCCAGGCATACGTCCTGGCGCGGCCCCTGCTGAGGCCGATGTGCCCGTCCCTTGTGCCAGCCAGGCCGCCTCTTGGCACTACTGGCCACAGGCCCAGTGCCCTGGCACCCTGTGGTCTGTGGGGCGTCCGCCCACCCCTCAGCCGAGCCGCCAGCCCCGCAGCTGAGAGAGAGTGAGGGGCCTCTCATGGGGAGACGCTGGGCTCAGTGTCCCTGCAACGGAGCAGATCTCGCTGTGCCTGCGGTGACTGCTCCCCGACAAGTGCCTCGGGCAGCAGACACCCACAAACCTCAGGACGCTTCCGGCACTGCCCAGCCATCCTCGTCCTCGGGTGGCTGCAGGAGCGGCTGGGGCCAGGCCAGGGTGGCCAGTGGGCGGGGACTGGGAGGATGACCTTCCCCAGAAGGCCTCCCTGCCCGAGCTCCAGCCCCCATGCCAGCCTCCTCCTCCCGCCCCGCCCTTGGGCATGGCCACCAGCGCCCCACACCTCACTCAGCCTCTGCTCAGGGAGGTGTACCTTCACGGTGGTGTTGGCGGGTCTCCCTTCCCAGGAAAGGCAGGTACCCCTGCATTTCCCCTACAAAGAGCAGACAAGAGGTGCATTGCTGACACTTCAAAGCAAAACGTGTCCCCCAGGGACCACCAACCCCACAGAGGGCAGGAGATCCCAGGCCCCGTGAGACACCAAACACCGGACCAGACATGCACCACTCTGCGCTTTGGTGCTGAAAGGATCTGGCACCCCCACTCCCAGAGCAGGGGGCTGGTCCTGGCACAGGCCCCGAGTGAGCGAGCGCAGGCACTGCCCCCCGTGGAGGCAGGCAAACCCGTCTGGTGAGATTCTTCCTCTACTTCCGGATAAACACAGCCGGCCCTGAGCCTGCAGGACTGCGTCCTCCCACCCTCCCGGTTGGGCACTCCCTGCCAGCCAAGGCCTCGGGCCTCACTTGGGGACGTCCTGCATGGGGAGACGTCATGCCCTGTAAATGCCTGAGTCCAGAACTCGGGGAGGGTCCCCCAGGACAGCAGACGGGAGTCCTCTGACCTTCCTCCTACCCCTCAGAGGATGGTGCCCTGGCTTTAGACATTCCCCAGACTCAAGCTGAGAGGCGGCACCTACACCCACTCCCCAACACAGCACCTGCCCCACCTCTGCCCCAAGGCCCCAGAACTGACCAGAAAAGGGCCTGGTTCCTGGGGTCGGGGGAGCAGCCACGTTTGTGCCTGGCCTCCAGAGAGCAAGGCAGATGTAGCCAGGTGGCTGGAGGGAGCGGGTGAGGCCAGGCCAGAGCCTGAGCAGCCGGGCAGCCTGGGGACCCTGGCTTGACCACAGTGGTCTCTCATCACTGCTTCCACCCAGAACCCCAATATGCAGGGTGCAGCAGTGGAGGGGCACCCAGGCACTCCAGTCCCCACCCCCACCGAAGGCTAAGGCCCAAGGATTGTCACCTGGGAAACTCTAAGGCCTCTGGGCAGGTGGCCAGGGCAGACAAGGTCACCAGACGTCACCAAGGCCTAGGCGGAGCCCTGCCCCTGCCCTCTGCATACAGCCCCCGGTCCTGGAATCTCTGCATCCAGGGGGCAATTAGGCCATGGAGCCAGGAAGAAGAGCACAGAGGACCACCAGCTGCCCCCACCCAGCGAGGACACCTCCCTGGCCTGCCTCTCCTGCCGGGGAAACAGGAAGGGCATCTAGGAGGTGCTGGGAGGCCTCTGGAGCTGGGAGGGCAGCCTTCAGAAGCTCAGGGCAGAAAACAGCCCCTTGGCAGGCTCCAGATGCCCCACATGGTGACCCGCAGGGGCATGGGTGGCTCCCCCAGCCCCACGAGATGACACCCCCACACCTCCACACAGCGTAGTGCCCTCCAGGTACAGGAATCCACACAAGGCCTGGCTGGAGATTCTACCAAGTGCTCCTAGGAGAGGCCGAGAGTGAGACGCTGTCCCCAGGAACATGTCCTGGGTCCCGGGCGCCTGGCCACACACACAGCCTGCTGACAATGGAGTGCGCACTGACCCAGGAGGGAGATTCGGCGGCGCCTGGCCAGGCACACAGCCTGCTGACAATGGAGTGCGCACTGACCCAGGAGGAAGATTTGGGGGTGGTGGGGGGCAGGGCTGGGCCAGTCTGGGGAGTCGAGGTGGGGGCTTCATCTGAGGTTGGGAAGCTCACCTCGCCCTCCCTCCTTTAATGTCCTGGGATGGCCTATCCATGTGCAGGAGGAGGGAGACCCCCACTCTGATCTTTGGGAAAAGGAGTGGGAGTTTGCTCCCTGCTGACAGAGCCCCAGCCTGGGCTCTCCCCTCCCCAGGACCAGTCAAACCACATCCCTGACTCCAAACAACTAAGGAGAGCATGAGAATGTCCCATCTGGCCTTTGAGAAATGGCTGCCAAACACAAACTCGCTTTGTGCTTTGAACAAGCACCGGTGGTGACTGGCCTCCCTGCAGTGCGCCTCTAGTGTGAATCAGAAGTGCACATGACATTACCAGTGAGGGCAACCATTTTCCAGACGGCTGGGGCCCCGAGCAAGGGAGCTGAGGGGCACAGGCAGCGGCCCCCTGGGCCTCAGGGCTCAGAGCAGAGGCACAGCCTGGACACAGGTGTGAGCTTGGGCCTGCCGGGGGAAGGAGGCTGCCACTGGCACACTCACCTGGTCAGGGAACCAGTTACGTTTCAAACTGGGTTAAGAGCTCCCTGATTTCCGGGGCCACGTGTCGCGCAGCATTTGCAGCCTCGGTTATAGCTTTCCGATACATCCCCTTCTTCTTACGGTTAAATCTCAGTTTGAAAAATTCAGAGAAAGGGGAGAGTTTTGAAATAGACAAGAACGACGTAGTCGGAGAACCAAACCACGAGACCTTCGCTTCTCGCCAAGACGGCTCTCCGTCCTCCTTCTGGCCGAGGCTGATGTCAAGAACACGCGCCGGCCACCAAGGAAAACCATGGATCTTACCCCACACGATGTCCCCCACGGCCACAGTCCTGCCGTCCTCCGTGATGCACTCCGACACGCTCTGTGTGTGCAGCCTGACCGTCAGGGGCGGCACGGTTTGGCGAGCCTCTCTGGACGCCGAGGGCGCCGAGGCGCCGTGGCCAGGCGAGAGGTCACCCGTGTCTGCCGGTGTCCCTTCCGAGCCGGACGATCTGGCCTCGTCGAGGCTGTCGCTGCTGCACGCCGACTCGCTGGCACAGTCCGCTCTCCCCTCAGGGCAGCTGACAAGAAAAGCCAAGTCCTCACCGCCCTGTGCGCCCTGGGGACAGCTCTTGAAGTCATCGTCCTCCCCCGAACTTCCGGAGGACAAGTCCGCCGGCCCACCGGCAGGGCCGTCCGCACAGGGCGCGGGCGAGCTGGCCCGCGGGTACCCGTTCAGCTCCTCCACCAGCTCGGCCCGGTACACGGGCTCGTGCTCACTGTCCCCCAGGCGGTGGGGCTTCAGGCGGATCTTGGGGGGCGGCAGGTCCGCGCTGGGCGGCACAGGCCGTGTCAATTTCAGCTTGGGGATGGAGGCCGAGGGTGCGCCAGACGGCCGGTCCCGGGACTCTCTGTCCAGCACGTCAGGGTCCTGGCTGCCGTCGTCCTGGGGGGCCTGCTGGGGACGGAAGGGCTCCAGAGAGCCGTGCACGCGGGAGGGGATCTTGACCACCTCTCCCTTGCCCTGGGGCGTGCTGTAGGAGATCTTGATGACCGGGCTCCGCGGGACCTGCTCTGCCGGGGCCCTGTCCTCCTCTCGCCTCTCCCGCTTGCTCCTCCTGGCCGTGGCCCCAGCCATGGGGTCGCTGTTCTCTGGCTCCTCCGGCTTGCGGAGCTCCCTGTCCGGGCCACTGCCCAGCCTCCTGCGGGCCCTGGGCGTGGCTGGGGGTCCAGGGCTGGCCTCCGGGGGGCTCAGCGTGCTCTTGCACTTCTCACAGAGCACCTGGCGCGGCCGCAGGCGGATGGTGCTGAGAATGAGGCGTCCCGGGTCGCGGTTGCGGGACAGACGCCGCCGGGTGCGCTTGATGGTCCTGGGTGGCGGCTGGGGCACCCACAGCTTGTACGTGTCCCGGAGCCACAGCGGGTGAGGGAAGGGGGCGCCTTCGAAGTATGGCGGGTATGGGGGCAGGCTTCCGGCGGGCAGCGGTGGCACGAGGGGCGGGGGTGGCTCGGGACCGGTGGTCTCAGGGGGCTGAACCCCGTGGGGAGGAGGTGGGGAGCCAGGCCCCAGCTGCATCACCTCTGCGTCCCCCTCTTCGGGGACCCGGCCATGGCTGTTGTTGGCGGGGGGGTCGTCGACCTGGGGCAGCAGAGCCGACGGGGGCAGGCCAAAGAGGCCAGACCTGGCAATGGAGAGAGAAACCACAGTGAGACGGGACGCTGGCACACCCACCACCTGCACCCGGAGCCAAGGCCCCCAACCCATGAATGCTCCAGCAGGTCCGGGCAGCGAGCCATGCCCTGAGCCCACGCCCGCTATGTACACCCTGGGTTGGACACATCAGGGCAAGGCATGAGCCTTCCAAAGCCACGCAGCATGTGACCTGGAGGCCAGCTGCTTCCCTGGCCTGAGAGAGGCACAGAGGCTCCGAATCTCAGTCCATGGCCCCGGGGGACATGTGGCCCTTGGCCCTGGGCCCCAAAACTCAGGCCCCTTGCTCACAGGCTCAGCCGTTCCCTCCTCTCCTCTCCGAGGGGCTGGGGGACTCAGGGAAGACCCCCTAGGGCCAGGTAACCCTTCACCCCCCAACGCAAGCCCCTGGAGAATGCCGTCCTGCAGGAGCAGGGTTCCAGGTACATGACGTGTGCCTGGGGTGGGGCTGCATGTGGCCCAGGGCTGAGCCCTCTGGAGGTGGCCCAGATGCTTTCAGTGACCCCGAGAGAGACCTTATCCCCATCTGCCCACACAACCTGGAAGGCCCTCCCTGCCCGCCTGGCACCCTCAGGCCCTCCCCCACCGGGCCACACGATCTGCAGAAGGGGCACAAGGGGGGGAAGGGGCACAAAGCGGGGAAGGGGCCCAAGGGGGGAAGGGGCACAAGGGGGGGAAGTGATACAAGGGGGAAGGGGCACAAGGGGGGGAAGGGGCACAAGGGGGAAGGGGCACAAGGGGGGGAAGTGGTACAAGGGGGAAGGGGCACAAGGGGGGGAAGGGGCACAATGGGGGGGAAGGGGCACGGGGGGGAAAGGGGCACAAAGCGGGGAAGGGGCCCAAGGGGGGAAGGGGCACAAGGGGGGGAAGTGATACAAGGGGGGAAGGGGCACAAAGTGGGGGAAGTGGTACAAGGGGGAAGGGGCACAAGGGGGGGAAGGGGCACAAGGGGGGGAAGGGGCACAAGGGGCGAGAAGGGGCACAAGGGGCGGGAAGGGGCACAAGGGGCGGGAAGGGGCACAAGGGGCGGGAAGGGGCACAAGGGGCAGGAGCAGCCACTGCTGGGGGAGCCACCGTTAAGGCCCTGCGGCTGCCACAGCCAGGACACCAATCCCAGGTAAAGGCCTTCTCATCCTGGGACTCGATGGGCCAGGCAGCCTGCACTTAACGGGCAGCACCCAGCACTGTGTGTGGCTTTGGGGGATTTGTCATCAGAAGCCGGTGGCAGCTCCCATCCTAGAGTGCAGGCCACCTCGCTGCACAGACACCCGGCTGCCCCATCATTCTCAAGGCCCAGTGCAACCATGTCCCCGAGCCTCATCCCGCCCGAGAAGCCGCTGTGAGCGTGTCAGGAAACCAGTTCTGGGAGTGCTGGTGTTACCACAAACCACGGAAGACAGGGCCACGGAGTCCGCGTGTTTCCACAGTGAACACGTGTAACTTGTAACAAATGGGATGCAATTTTCAGGACTGCTCTAGCTAAGTCAGAGAAAGAGAGAGAGATGGAGAGAAAGAGACAGAAAAGCAAGACAGCACTGCGACTCGCTAGGAGGGCGTAGCAGTGGCCTTTGGGCCTGTGAGGGGATGAACACGGGGTGGGGGATTCTGCTCTGTGGTGGGTGGGGGTGGTCACAGTGAGCCCCACCTGCCCCATTCTTCTCCGGCCCAGCACCGCTGTGGTGCCTGCAGCCATGGGCTAGCGACAGCAGGAGCATCTCCGGAGTGCCGGCCAGGCCCCCTATGCACAGGGTCTCACTGAGCCCCGCAGCAGCCATGGGAAGCAGGCTGTCTCCAACTCTGATGGGCTGAGACTTCCTCGGGAAAGGAGAGTCAGGCACACGGGCCTAAGGGCATGATGCGCTGAGGCCAGTCCCGGGCGGCACCCTCACCAGCCCCAGCCAGGTGCTGGTGCCAGGACCGAGGAGCACAGACCCCATGCACCCGGGGCCAGCGGGCCACACCTGGCCACTCCAGCGTTTGTGAAGAAAGTTTTACCAGCACACAGCACAGCCCCCAGGCTCCTTTATACACTGTCTGTGAGCCAGGCCACAGTGGGGCCACCCGAGCCAGCGACTTTTACTTACAGAAAAGGTTTGCCGGAGTTAAGCTGTAGAAGCTGCGCCTTTGCCCAAATCCGACCCCCACCCCAGGGTTCCAGGCTGGGGTCTCCAAGTCCCCTGGTCTCATAGCCAGGACTGGCCTCCACAACCCAAATCAACAGCCGGTTCGTCATCTTCCATGAGCACCTTGTGAGCATTGAACACAAGCTGAGCATTCTGAGAACCAACCTCATGTGCTCACACACAAGCACATCCCTGTGCGTGCACACTCCTCACACTGGTGCACACGCCCGCCGGGCACCAACCTCGTGTGCTCACACACAAGCACGTCCCTGTGCGTGCACACTCCTCACACTGGTGCACACGCCTGCTGCGACACGCAGGCACCCTGAGGTTCTGGGTCAGCGTGCTTACAGCCCCTTGCTGTTGGGGGAGCCAGGAATCCCTCCATAGGACCCACTGCACCCCATGAAAGGGCCTCAAATGAGGGCAAATGAGGGGATATTGCAAAGAGAAGGCCCCCCAAGGAGCAGAAGTATCCCTTCCAGAGGACAGTGGCTACGACAGTCAGAGGGAGGGGGCAACCCTGCTAGGGCTGCGGAACATGGCACCCTGATCACACGGGGTTGTGGACTGGGCTGAAGGTGCCAGGAGCCTGAGGAGGGCCCCACAAACGGAGCCAGCCCCACCCCTTGCCCCAGGATCTTTAGCCACAGGGCAGGGGTTAGTCCCCCCCAGGCAGATCAAACGGGTGGGGAGCAGCCTGCGCTTTGCCATCCCCTTTGGGACCCTGAGTCACACCTGCATCAGTGCCCAGGGACCGGACAAGCCAGCCCTGCAGAAATGGCCGGTGACCCTGGCACGTCAGGCAGCCGTACTTCCTTCCTGGAGCTGCCGCCCTGCCCAGGCCACACCCCAACGCACTGGTGGGTAAACAGGGTGGGAACAGCTCACTCCCCAGGCTGGAATGGATGGGGGAACCCAGCCCCTGGGATCTTGCAAAGCTAACAACAGGGCCCCCGGGCTGCTGGGACCTCGGCTCCTGCCCTGTTTGAGCAACCCCATGAGATATAGATCAGTCTTCCCATTTCAGAGTGGTCGGCGAGGCCGGTGAGACCAGGGAATGTGCCTCCAGGTTGAGTGGGTGGGTGCCGGCTGGGGTCTGCTGCCTCCAGACATGAGGATGGTGCTGGCACAGGAAGAACCTCAGTGGCTTATCCTGGACCCTGGGATGTGAAGAGTGGTCCTTCTGGAAGTGCACAGGTCCAGTGAGGTTCCCCACACACCCACCCCTAGGGACAGGGCCCCGCTGGCCTGGCTGTGCCCCACAGGTAACACCGAGCCTTGGCAGGTGGGAAGATGGGGTGGCCCTGGAGCCAGATGACCCTGCTGGGTCCAGGCTGCCCTTTTAGAGCCACCAGTTGGGCCCTGCCTGTGGGGAAAAGGACATGTGAGGGGCCCCGTGAAGTAAGCCTCACACAGCATCTTTGCGAGCTCAGGGACGGAACAAATAACCATTGCTTTGAGAAAGGGCTGGGGAAACTGAGGTGGGGTGAGACACCCAGGAGTCTCTAATTGCAGAACGGACCAGACCATAAAGCAAAAAGTACCACAGTGCCATTCCTAATGGCACAGCAGCGCCCCGGCAAGGACACGGGGGCCCTGGAGACCAGGCCTGAGGTCCTCAGCCAGACACAAGTGGCTGAGCCTTAACTCGGCCATGGCAGCCCTGGGGCCTCGCCTGGATGTCAGGCTCAGCCAAACTCCCAGAAAGGCCCAGGCCTGAAGTCTGCCCGGGGCCATGGCCGGGAGGAGCACAGCCCTGGCTGCCTGCCCAAGCCCCCTGCACTCACCGGCAGTGCCTCCCCACGGCTTCCCCATTCTACAGACCAGGGCCACAAGATGGCAGATGCCCACATGGCAGCCTCCTGTCTGCCCTCCAGGGCCCACATTCGCCCTGGACCTTCCTTCCTTGCTTTCTGATGAGGAAAGGCCACCCTATTGTGGCCTAAAGAGGTAAGGAAAATGTGGCTCCTGGAACAGGAACAGGCAGCCTCAGCACAGCCCAGGACAACCTGAGTTTGGCACCCAAGATCTCGGCTGTGCTCCAGTGTCAGTCTAGAAACCGTCTGCAGTCTCCCCACAGCCCTGCAGACACCCACAGCAGGACAGCATGCGGGAAACAGGGTGGGCGGGTCAGGCCTGCAGGGCACAGTGGGGCCTCCTGGGGCCACCTCTCTCCGGAGTTAGGGAAAGCAGGCTGGCAGGAGAAGCCACAGGCTAGACACCAGGGGAGCACCTCCTCCAAGGCCCCACAAGGGGAGCCTGCCTCACCCTGTGGACACTTGCCCCAGGATCTCCAGGGGAGAGCAGGTGGGGCCAGGTGGCCACAGCCGGCCCGGGTGTCCTGGACTCAAGGGTTTATGAGCCATCAGCATGGTCCCTCTCTAAGCCCTGTGGGGCTCCCCAAGTAGCACAAGGCCAGGTCCCCAACCCACACCCTCCTTACCCACTCACTCAGATGCCACCCCCTTGAGACGCTCCTAACACCAGCCATGCTAGCCTGGCCTCCCGGTGCCCTGGCCTTCGATGCACTAGGCCTGCGTCCCTCTCACTCCCCAAGGGCAGAGGGCACATCCTGTCACCACTGCAGCCCTGGCCCAGTGCTCCCACTGGGTGGTTGAGTGAATCATCCCAAGAGCGGCCCCCAGCAGTGGAGCCTCCACCTGGACAGGTGAGCCCAGGACAGAGCTCAGGGTGCCCTTCTGCCGGGACAGGCAGTGTCTGGGGTTCTCAGTGTGAGCTAGGGTGTCTGAGCTAGGGTGTGGCTCACAGAGGACGGTCCCCTGACCTTTCCAGCAGTCTGTGTCTGGAACCATAGGCAACCCACAACTGGGGGAGGCCGATAAATACCAGCTGAGGGATCGAGCCAGGAGGCCCTGGTGGGGCAGGCCAGCCTTTCCACTCTTGGAGCCTCGTCTGTCCTCAGCCACCCCTCAGCCAGGGCCACCCCACCCAAGATCCTCAACTGGAAGTATAGCCCTAAATCACCCACAAAACAGCGCAGGTCAGGGCAAGGTTTGCGTCATCAGTGCTCTGGAAGGAATCACCACATTGGTCCAGACGCGGGGAAGATCACTGGAAGTCGCCTGCTCTGGGCTCAGCCCACTTCCTGGCACACAGTAGGTGTGCAGTGAACTCACCCGGATGTACACACAGGCTGACACTTAAGAGAATCTCGCTTCAGATCACACGGCCTTCCGGCACAGGCCAGGCAATTCCACCCGCCTGCCAAGCCCCTCTCCTCTCTGCTTTGCAAACAAGGGAGATAATGCCATCTCCCAAACCGGCCAACAATGAACGCCGGCTGCTGAGCCCACCTCAGCCCTGCATCCTGGTGCCTGTGTGAGGGGGGCCGCCATTCCCGTGGGATTGCTCTGAACAGGTGCCTGGCTGCCCGCCTCCTGCGCTCAACAGAATCTGCACAACGCCGGTTGCGCTGGGACCCACAGGTTCCCTGAGGTGGGCGGACACCTGTCACAGGGCTCCCAGCAGCTCTTCCCTGCGAGTCAGCACCCACACTTGGGGACTGGGCCTCCACTGTCACACGTGAGGGATAAAGGCGGGCACCACACCCTGACAAGAAACCGTCACCTGGGGAAGGCAGGTCAGCACCCTGTGGTCCGAGGCAGGGCTGGAAACAGGAGCCCTGAGACTCAGAATACAAAGGCAGAGAACCGGCCGGAGACTCAGGCACAGGGGAGACAAGGGAGGGGGCAGGGGTCCTTCCAGGACAGCCTCAGGACTGAGGGTCGGGGAGCCTGCTCTGCCTTCAGATTCCCCACAAGGACAAGGGGGCCAGCCCAAGGCAGCAAGGGCGGCTGCTAAGTGGCTGTGCCCGCAGAGGCCCAGCTCCCGGCTCCGTGGGCGGCTCTGGTTACAGCTGAACGTGGCAGGCAGGGTTGACACCCATGCATCCTACAGTTGCCAGTTCCCACGCCGGGGGTCCCATCGGGCCTGGTTTTTTCCATGAAGGACAGGTGGTGGTGTAGATTTGCAAACCAGGTTAGCCATGGGCCTCAGGGAAGAGAGCCCAAGGCCACTGCAGATATTCTCAGCCTCCCTTGTCCTGAGTCAAGGAGCCCAGGAAATGGGGCGACCCGCTGCTGCTCGGCCCCTCTCCAGGGAGGAAAGGCCAGACAAGGTGGTGCAGGTTTGGCAAGGGTGCCGCCCTTCGGACCAGGACCAAGCCCAGCCCTGCCTGCCGGAGGAAGCTGAGGCTGACGGTGGAGGGGATGGCAGCTCCCAAGAGGCAATTCTGCAGCCCCTGAGTGTCGCTCTGTCCTGCCCGTGCACTCCCAGCGGTAGCCCACACGGAGCGGGCAACAGCCACACGGGAGCCATATGTTAAATCACATGACTTGTGGATACATGGCTTCTGGTACAGCTAATGAAGAGATAACGTCTGCGAAATAATTGTGGAAGGAACACGGTCCTCTCTGCTAATTCATGTCACTGGGCAAAAATCTGGGCTCCACTGATGGAAAAAGTTGGGCCTTTACAAGAGGAGCCTTTTCCTGCTCCCAGTTTCAAAAGAAAGCAGGAGCGCAGCGAGGCCACAGCCTGATTCGTGCCTAATCATTGATCTGGCAGCGACAGCTCCCTGCCATGTGACACGGTGTCCAGGAGGCTCATCTGCACTGCATGGGTCCCTGCAGCCGGTGCACAGGTGTCGCTCGGGGGAGCCGCCCCGCCCTGCCCTGCGCCCCCCACCCAGGAAGCCAGGGCTCCCAGGGAATGTACCCATGGCTCCCACAGCTTGTACCTCTTTACGTCCCCATGACTCAGGGCTCCCTGGCCTGAAACTGTTCTTAAAACGCACAGCTGGGCGCAACTGCTCTCCCTGAATCCAAACCTCAGCCGCGGAGTCACTCCCAGCAGCCAGGGGCCCATGGCCTTCGACAGGGCACCCCCACCTGTGAGTAATTGCCAGGGCAAGGCCACGGGGCATCTGACCCTCCCCCGTTTTAACGACAATTCTGCCAACAGCTGAATTCAACAGTGGGTCTGAACAAAGAAAAGTGCGTTAATTATGGCAGATGTGTGGAGTTCCGGGACCCCGGTCCCGCGCCCCCCGCCCCGGCCCGGCCCAGCGCCCGCCGCGAAAAGTCGCGACGACTTTGAGAACCACTTTCGCCCCCCGAATGACGGCCGCGCTCGCGCGCCCCGAAACCTGGGCTCGGCAGAAACCGAAAGCTGGCGCCAGGGTCGCGCCACCCCCACCCCGGAGGCGGGTCCCGGGTCTCCGGGCGGAGGGAGGTGTCGGGGGGGGGGACCCCAGGGGTGTCCCGGCCCGCGCCCCCGCTCACTTTTTCGTGCAGTCCAGCAGGATCCCCGCGAAGCTCCGCTCGCCGCAGCTCACCGTGACCACCAGCGCGCCGTTGACGACCTGCTCCACCCGCACGGGCAGCCGGCAGCCGGCGCGCGGCTCCATGCTCCCGCCGCGTCCCAGGCCGCCCCCGCCCCGCCGCCGCCGCCGCCGCCGCCGCCGCCG